>NC_084611.1:62116769-62399269 GCF_033978795.1 Nerophis ophidion | reverse complement strand
TAAAGGCCTACTGAAATGTGATTTTCTTATTTAAACGGGGATTGCAGGTCCATTTTATGTGTCATACTTGATCATTTCGCGATATTGCCATTATTTTGCAGAAAGGATTTAGTAGAGAACATCGCAGATAAAGTTCGCAACTTTTGGTGCTGATAAAAAAGCCTTGAAGTAGCAGACGATATGCGCAAGACGTCACGGGTTGTGGAGCTCCTCACATCTGAACATTGTTTACAATCATGGCCACCAGCAGCGAGAGCGATTTTGACGGAGAAAGTGACAATTTCCACATTAATTTGAGCGAGGATGAAAGATTTGTGGATGAGGAAAGTGAGAGTGAAGGACTACCAAAAAAAAAAAAAAGGACAAAAGGGCTGTGGGAGCGATTCAGATAGGGAAGATGCTGTGAGAAGCGCCGTGGCAGCCGTGGGGATGGCAGGACCACTCGGCCAGGCCCAACCGCAACAAGGGATAGAGCCATACCACTTTGAACCCGACGCTGACGGTCACGGTCAAGAGGACACTGCTGATATTGATGCTGGTGTAGCACACGACATAGATCGCCTTCAGAATACAGAATGTGGCAGCCGTGGGGGTGGCAGGACCACTCGGCCAGGCCCAACCGCAACAAGGGATAGAGCCATACCGCTTTGAACCCGACGCTGACGGTCACGGTCAGGAGGACGCTACTGATATTGATGCTGGAGTAGCACATAACATAGATCGCCTTCAGAATATAGAATGGTAAAATGTTTTTTATTAATACACATAACACTCTGTACTTTGTGTGTGTGGTCCAATCCAACCGTGTTCGTTTGACATCTCTTGACATCTATGTTCCATAGTGACTGTCATCTTTCGGGAATGTAAAACAATGAAACAGAGGAGCTGGTTAACTTATGAGAGTAGCGTATGTATGTTTGCGAGAATGGCAACATTTTGGCTGAGTGATGTCAGTGAGTGAGTGGGCGAGTAAAGAGAGAGAGGTAGTGCGTGCATTGCGCAGGAGCGTGATGAAAGGGTCCAGTTGTGTCCTGCAGAACTAATAATGAAGCAACCAGATTGTCACGAAGCGGCAGCCTCGTCATTCTGACCAGAAAGCATAGCTTGGCAGACCCCATGCCGGGTCAAGTGAAGGCTGGTACCCCCTGACAAAAACATCTACCCTGGAAGCGTACGCCTCGACTACGGTGTGCACCGGAGCCGAACAGGTGTAACAACTACATTATTACCTGTCACTCTTTATAAGCCATGCAGATCTGAAAGCTTATTATTTAAATGTTTACCTAAGTTTGGAGTAGGGCTGGGCGATATGGCCTTTTTTTGATATCTCTGTATTTTTAAGCCATATCGCGATATACAATATATATCTCGGTATTTTGCTTTAGCCTTGAATGAACACTTGATACATATAATCTATGTGTCTACATTAAAACATTCTAGTTCATACTGCATTAATATATTCTCATTTTAAACTTTCATGCAAAGAAGGAACTCACAACTAAGTCAATTGACCAAAACTGTATTTCTTAAGCAGTTATGAGCAGGTGACTATTGAAATGATGCTACACATTAGCAGTAATGCTACTTTTGGTAGCAACCCTTGTGCCCCAAACTTGACAAATTAAAGTTGTCTGTTGGACATATTCCCGCTTGAAGCCGAACCACCGCCAGACGATGGACCCCGTGCTGTTTTTCTTGGGAATTAATTATTCCTTCATTTGTTACTACATTCGCACCTTCTTTCTCTCCTACTACTGCTCGCAACACCCCGCTAGCATCACAGCTAACATTAGCCACGCTGCTACCGCTCTGCTCCGTGAGGGCGTATACATATGTGACGTATGACGTGACAGTCTGTGACTTGTGTTAGTTTGTGCGCTTGCTTTCTGTCAGAAGGAGAGACAAAAAGGAGTGGGAAGAGCCTGTCTAGTAATGCCCGCAGCTAAAAACAACTGCGTGAGAACGTATACTCGAATATAACGATACAGTCATTTTCTATATCGCACAGAGACAAACCGGCGATATATTGCGTATATAGATATATCGCCCAGCCCTAGTTTGAAGCATACATACATATATATTCTGCAATGAGGTGGCGACTTGTCCAGGGTGTACCCCGCCTACCGCCCAAATGCAGCTGAGATAGGCTCCAGCACCCCCCGTGACACCAAAAGGGACAAGCGGTAGAATATGGATGGATGAATACATACATATTAGGGAAGTAACAGTTAACGGTATGATAATAAACCCAGTAAAATTTCAGATGGTTAGTAATACTGTTGAATTTTTTTATTACAGAAAAAACTTAATTTTTTTATGAATGCATTTCAGGCAACACTGCTTACTTCCTATAAATGGCGTCTCACCAGCGCTGGCGCATGCATACTAGCGTCATTCGGCTTGAAATAACATGGCGGAACCCAATTAAAACAGACATAGGTACGGAGATTTCCCTTCGGAATAAAGACAGCTTGGTCTGACTTCATTTTCTTTTGCTTCATTCCTGTGGAGTCTCTTCATGCGTTTAAGAGCACACTGCTGTTTATATTATGGCAAAAGGTGTGGACAATATTGAAAACAGACACATTTGTCTCACACAAAGTATACAGCAAAGGAGAAAACTATTTGATGTTACTTTTATTTTCTCAATACAGCGTCCATCAGCTGTGACAGAGTTTTAATAGCATGAGGAAACATGCAGCAGGCGATGTGTCGGAAAACGTTGCCTCAACTTGTTTATAAAGTATTTCGTTTGTTGCTCATTTGTCCTTTAAGTACAAACTTTATCATTGTTCAAATAAGATCAATACAAGTTATAACATTTTGTCATCGAATTGAACTCAGGATGTGAAGATTGTGTATTTGATTTCTCCAAGGAAATAATTTTGAAATGTGTTTTGTGTGTTTTTTAAACAAAACTTGGTTAAAAGATTTCAGTATAAGTAATAGCTGAAAATTTTGAGCACACAACACAATCCTCATTCTACGCCAATCTTTCCTGCATGGACGGTCTGTTTGCAAAAAATCTTGCATCAAATCCAAACCACACAAACATAAAACATCAATGCCAGTTGGTTGATACAGTATGAATTGATATGTATAACATATTATTTGTGCATTATTGACAAGTGTTTTACCAAAAGATCAACCACCAAAAAAAGACTTTGATTACCGAAAACCGTGCTGTCGAAACCAGATGTAAAGAACAGCTTTTCTAAGTGTTTTGTTTACATCTTCTTTTTGTAAAGTAAAGGGATTGAAATGCCTTGAAATTGATAGTTCTACAATTTGCTCATAATTAATACAGGAACCACCTGTTTGTCTGTTTATTTAAAAAATATACGTGACATTTTTCTGACACGATTCATGATCCATTATTTTTTTTTCACCATGCAAAATTTAATACGCATCGAATCGCATCAAACTATGTTTTACAAAGTATATTGGATCGCAATTCAAGATAGAGCTGCACACCTCTAATACATAAATATTGGTTATTGTTATCGATTGAAAAGGTCAATAAATTATTGGTATCAGTTCAAATTTCAAATTACTCCGCATGCCTACAAAATTCTACCTGAGGCTGAGCAGCATATGGGTCCAGCTGGTTCCTGCTGGGGGCTCTGTAGCTTGGATCCAAAGTTCTATAGCCATCTCCATGGACTGGTCTGGACAACAATAACAAAAAAGTCTAATTTGAGCTGAAAAGAATGGTTTTAACAAATGACAAGTGTCATTACCTGTAGCGATCATCCATTTGAGCACCCCGGTTGAGGCTTGCATATGTTTCCGTAGGGGGTCCAGGGATATAGTCCTCATAGACACCTGGGGGTCCATAGTGGTAGTTTCGAGGAACAGTGTGGGTGGGGTATTCCATGGGTACACCTACTCCAGGTGCGTGCCTGTAGCCGCCTGCCATGGGTGGGACGGAGGCTCCAATACCCACTGCTGATCCTCCACCATCCAAGGAAAGCGTGTCTGATACAGAGGGAATGACTGTGCGAGTGGCAGTGGGCTTTATTACTTTTTTTACCTTGGAGGACAAGAGGGGAGAGGGATGATATAAGAAATATTAATATATGCATATGAAAATCATTTTAGAAATTAAATTAAAAACTATGCTTATAATATACATAGAACACAGTAACCCATGTTATTGTTGTGGAGTTTACTTGTTGATAATATTAGGGGTGTTTTGAAACAACATTTTCACATCCAATACCCATTTGGCGCCTTGAGTATTGGATGATACCAATATTGATCAGACATAATATCAACACAAATCACACATACTTTAATTGTTGTTGCTGTGTGCAATGTTAGATAAGGTGTGATCAAGTAAAATGACTTAAACAGAGAAAAATAGTAGATATGAAAACCACAAATCTATTTATTATCAACCATCTGGAATGGACTCGTGCTGTCCTTAAGTTGAAGTGAATTGGCAAATGTTTTTGGTGACACTTAGTGGTCACAATAATTAATTAAGTTCAGTAAAGTGAATAATGCGAACATGTTTAATATTGAATGCTTTTCAATACGCTTCTTCCTTGGAGACTTAGTATATTCAAGTAATATGCAACTGTAATTATTGGATACTTGTTTTAACAAATGTGCATTACACTGCAATATTGTTCATTTAAGGAAGTTATTTTCAAAGAGTGGGCGCGTGTTAACCCAGTAACATGTTGTATCAGTCCTATTCTTCAAACCACCCTTCAAAAACCCTACACTACAGAAAATGCTCATTGTAGCCATGAATCCAGACTTCCTCATATTGATTAAAAAAAACAACTATTGATTCTCATATTTAAAGCTTCCGGATTTTGCCCTCAAATCCTTCCTAGTTTTTAAACAATAACAAAAACAAAAAATGTATAAAATAATATAAGACCAATATAATGTAATAAGAACAACTAGAAGAGATATATTGATTTAATCACTTTAGTTTTGTTTATACACTGATACCACACTAGAGAGCGATAGTATCGACATCTAAATCGATCACCCCTACATAACATGAAGCTTAAGCGGTTAGCTTCTTGTGTTGTCTTGCTCAGTGTATGTGTGCGCGCACACGTGAAACTTGCTTTGCCATTCCTATTCCTCCAGTCCACTAGTGATACAGACACAAGGAAGAAACCTTTTTATTACAAGCCATGGTGGTAGGGATTAGAATCGGCTTTGCACTGTGGATCAGCGGCACGTTCATTGTAGCTTGCATTCAAATTTGATTTGGTGTTCTGGCAACAAGACATGCCCCCTGCTAGAATTCATGCAATTTCAGCATGTATGTAACAAGGAACATGGAAATGTGTTTGAATCTCCTTTTTGAAGGAATCTTCCACGTTCCAAGTACAATCATATAATACAATACAAAAAACAGGGACACAGCTGCGGTAAAATCGGCTGGCAAATATCGGCCCTGACTTTATTCCATTATCGGGATTGGGACATCTTATTTCTAGGGCTGTAAAGGGTAAGTATGCAATGCTATGTGAGTTTTATGGGTATCTGAATAATTCAAGGATTCTTAAAATGTGTAGCACATGTAAGACTAGTGGTACGCAGGCTCTATCTAGCGGTACGCCAAAGAATCATCTCATTAAATATTCAAACACAGTGGCACTGTTTAAACTGTGAGTAATGTTACAGTGGCCAGAAATGATAAACATTTGCCTTGCTTTTAATGAATAGAATTATTGGCAGCACGGTAGAAGAGGGGTTACTGCGTCTGCCTCACAATACGAAGGTCCTGTGTAGTCCTGGGTTCAATCCCCGGCTCGGGATCTCTCTGTGTGGAGTTTGCATGTCCTCCCCCTGACTGCGTGGGTTCCCTCCGGGTACTCCGGCTTCCTCCCACATCCAAAGACATGCACCTGGGGATAGGTTGATCGGCAACACTAAATTGGCCCGAGTGTGCGAATGTGAGTATGAATGTTGTCTGTCTATCTGTGTTGGCCCTGCGATGAGAATGCGACTTGTCCAGGGTGTACACCGGCTTCCGCCCGATTGTAGCTGAGATAGGCACCAGCGCCCCCCGCCACCCCAAAGGGAATAAGCGGTAGAAAATGGATGGAATTAATATATTTAAATATTGATCTTATAGTGGTGCTAGGAGAGCCAAGGGTTTTCTGAGTTGGTACTTGATAAAAAAACATTTAAGAACCACCGAAATAGCTAATTTACATGGCTGAATGCAAGTTTTGTTCAACAAGTTCATTACATAGCGCAAATGTGCTTCATCTTTAAATGTCAGTCATTCACATTTCTTCAAGAAAAAAACAATTTGCAGTTTATGCCAAGGAACATGGATAGACCAGACAAAAAGACGACCAAGCATCACTTTTAACACAATCACCCGGCACAAGTTTATGTGTTCACTGCATTTTCGGACTGTTTAGTGGCCCTGCGATGAGTTGGCGACTTGTCCAGGGTGTACCACGCCTTTTTTCCGAGTGCAGCTGGGTTAGGCTCCAGTACCCACCGCGACCCCGTGAGGGACAACCAGTAGAAAATGGATGGATCGATGAAAGTCTGAATGAATGCATTTTCTTCAGTATCACAAGTGGCATTTAGTGGGCTGTTAACCAGCTGCAGGCTACTTACAACATACGCTTTTTTGGAAAAAGGTGTAAATAGGGATTAGTTTGTCGTGGCATGGTCCCTTGTTTTTTTTGTGTGATCCTTTTTCATCTATTTTGTAGCTCCCTCTTTTAAAAAACCACATATACGGACCAATAACCAATATAATAAATTATATATTATAATACAGTATTTGATCAAGACATCCCGAGATAAAATTCCAAATCAAAATGTAGTTGTCTAAAAAATTAACTAGGATATTTCACAACATAAATGCAACTGCTTATATACTATAAGCCACTTTTAAACTTCGAATGGGGGTTTGATTAACATGACGTTTCCCTTTGGTCCTCCTGTGTTTTCTGCTGTTGATAGATGATGTGATGCTACGACAGTTGACATTTTCTAATGAGACTGAGCAAATCAAGTGCTGTACTCCGAGTAAAACATTTCATTTCAGTTGACCATGTCATTGAAGCTTCTTGGCCTGAGTATGGTGATTTATCGGTGTACTGTACACTGGGTATTATGACTTCTCTGTAAGCATGGACACACTACAGTGGCAAACAAACATCCTTTTGGTCTACATTCTACCGTGGTTTCTGTGCGTCGTGTGGGGCCATCATCATTGGTTTCCACAAAGACGACGGGTGTGGACTCCTTCTCCACCATGGTGTAAGTCTCCTCTACCAGCTGACCAGGTTCCATCCTAAACTGCACAAAATGTTACATGATTTTCAAAACAACAACAAACAACACATGACATTTTACGCCGGTTAATCATTAGAGTTTAAATAGAGGGTTTAAAAGTTGCTTACATGATGTGTTCCGTTGACGTAACCCTCGTTAAGTGTCAGCCTTTCTATGTCCGCATCACAAGGAACACGACTGTTCTATGAGGAGGAGGAAATATACTTGTCGTTCCTTGCAGGCATTTTCAAGCATTAATTAATTTAATGAAGCAAATTAATTATGTATTATTAACAACATGAATCAATATGTATTGTCATCTTGTCATCATGCTAAAAAGTATAAGGTTTTGGATCAACATCTGTCTCAATCTCGTCTTTGTTGTCTCTTAACCTTCATCTTGTGTTAGGGTCGGCACCGACCCGTTTTAGTTTTTAAATGCATAAAAACACCACATACATTTATTTTTTTGCATCAAAGCTTTTTGACTTTGTCAGGAACCTCTTTGTCAACAAAATAAAACATTTTAATTTTTTTCACTACATTATAAATGCTCTGGTATAAATTATGCCCTTGGTGTTGTTAGGGTCGGTTTCGACCCGGTTATAAAAATAAGATGATAAAGCAATGATAAGAGCCAAAACTGAACACACTGACAGCCAGCTCCTCTCCCAATCATGTGAGCTTTAGTGGATTCTCATTTTACCTTGTTATCCTGTACAAAAACAAACAAAAGACGGACACTAAAAGTGTCACTTTTTGCCACTCTGATTTTGTTTTTTTATTAGTTTTGGAACTAGTTATCTATTTCTCTTGGTTTTATTTGCTTGATTGGTTGTTTGTTTGATGTTGGATTTCTGTTGCTGAAGAAAATACTTTTTAGCCTTTTTCTTGAAGTAAATATATATGGGTCGAAATTGACCCGTAACACAATAGATGTTACTATAGTTAAAGTTCTTAAAATGAAAAAATAAACAAAACACATGTATTTAAGAGATGTGTTCTAATACCCCTTAGTAATAGTTAGGTAACACAACATCCTTTTTTTATTTATATGATTCTCTTGAGGTTCGTTTTACCATTTTTAAAAATTGAAATCAAGGGGTATACTGACAAAATAAGGCCCAAAGGCCCAAACCAAAAATATTAAAACCAATATTTTCAAGGATAAGGAAGCCTAACAAGGTAACCAAGAGATGAGAAACAAATTGGATGATAGGTAATTGTTTTTAGTGTATTTTACAGCTGATTTAAAACATGGGTCAAAACCGACCCGTTAACATAAGAGATGGTAACAGAAAGCTAACACAAGAGGAAGGTTAAAGGCCTACTGAAACCCATTACTACCGACCACGCAGTCTGATAGTTTATATATCAATGATGAAATATTAACATTGCAACACATGCCAATACGACCTTTTTAGTTTACTAAATTGCAATTTTAAATTTCCCGGGAGTTTCTTGTTGAAAACGTCGTGGAATGATGACGAATACGCGTGATGTCACGGACTAGTGAGGAAATATTAGCGCTGCGCACACACACAGCTAAAAGTCGTGATCTTTAACCGCATAATTATACAGTATTTTGGACATCTGTGTTGCTGAATCTTTTGCAATTTGATCATTTATCAATGGAGACTATAAAGAACATTGCTGTTGGTGGAAAGCGGTGGATTAGCTGTCTTTAGCACCGAGACCCAGCCAGCGTTTCTTTGTTGTGAAAGCAGCGCGGTCAAGCGAACATGTTTTCTCTACGTCAACCAGCATGTTTTTGGATGGGGAAATTGTGATATATATCTTACCGAAGACATCCGTGGATTATTCGTCGTTCTGCAGCAGCTGTGAGCTTGGCTCCTCGGCTTCTCTCTGAGACACAGTGTGTTCAACGCAGCCATCCGACCTCGAAGGTATGTCTTTACAATCTTTACTTTACAATTTTTAAAATCTCACTAAAACACTGTTAAAACAATAAGCAGATAAGGGATATTCCAGAATTATCCTAGTACATGTGTCTAATTACATCTGAAACGCTCACACTGCCGTCGCCCGGAGCTATCGCTTTTTTTTTTTTTCTAGTCCGTCGCTATCAATATCCTCAAACACAAATCTTTCATCCTCGCTCCAATTAATGGGGAAATTGTCGCTTTTTTCGGTCAGAATCGCTCACGCTGCTGGCATCCATGATTGTAATCAATGGGTGGATGTGAGGAGTCCGACAATCTGTGACGTCACGCGCACTACTTCCGGGAAAGGCAGGGCTTTTTTAAGAGCGACCAAAAGTTGTGAACTTTATCGTCGATTTTCTCTACCAAATCCTTACATCAAAAATATGGCAATATCGCGAAATTATCAAGTATTACACAAAGAATGGACCTGCTATCCTCGTTTAAATAAGAAAATGTCATTTCAGTAGGCCTTTAAGAAGTATGCAGTGAGTAGTAGTGTTACTGTTGTTGATCGGAACTGTGATTGCCAGATCGGTTCATGCTCATAATGGCTCAGGAATCTCTGTGAGATTTATATAATTTTGATATCTACAGTATTAACTCACAAACTTTGTAAGTCTTTGGCTGTTTTAAATCAGAAATGTATGATAATCCCTACAGTATAAAATCAACTTATTTTTCAAAAATAAATGTGTTTGTAAAGTTTCATTCTCATGGCAGGTGAATCAGTCCAACCTGATGTGTGTGTGAGGAATGGGCACAATCGATATGCGATAAAAACATTAAAAAATTGGCTTACAGTTGCATGAAGTCTCAACTGTTTTTTTTTTCGTGGCTTAATTCACAGGATGGTCAATCAGTTTGAGCGTAGCATTAAAACGAGTGAGTTTAAGTAGAAAATGCCATAATGCTGTTCTGTTCTTGGGTGTTCCAATCGTTCAAATAGATAGGACAGAGTTTACGTAAATACCCGAAAGAAGTTGCTCATAAAATTAATAATTTCAGGGGAAAAACTAGTGTCAAAGGAAATGGCTCTTAAAATCACTTCCATCATCTTGTGAAATTACAATCAGACCATGCTCGTGTCAGTCGCGATCACATTGTAAAATGTTTGTTTGAACATTTGATTTGTTTGAGAAACCTTCTGTGATGCAACCATTTTTTCTCTCTACTATATTAGTAGTGTTTGAGAGCAGAACTAAACATAAGGAAAAGACAAGTGATATCATTGCATTAGTTGGTGTTCTTTTGTAGTTGCTATGCTAAAATATAACTGTGAATACCTGGTTGTGCAAATAAACCAACGTCATGTTAAGTCCTACTGATAAATATTGATTGTTGGTCCAATCCACTGTATTTTCGATTTCTATAGCAGAAACTAAAAGCTTAGTTTTTGTTGTGCAGGAAAGCAAAGGGCTTTATTTGACACAGATGACCGTCTTTGGTGCTATTCCTTAGCATCAAGAAAATAGCCTTAACAGTATTAATAAACTGGATGCATAAATCTCTCGTAGGCTCAACGGCATATACTAAATCTTGGTATAGCCAGCAAACAGTGCTGAACAACAGGGACATCTACAGCTAAATAATGAGACACAATATGAATGTCGCACTATAAACACTACAGACATGAATTTAGATGACAGACAAATATTTGTACCAGAAAATGAACTGCAAACAAACATAACCTTTTTGTACCCAATAGTGTCAACATCAGAGCAGTACAGCCCTTGTAAATGCAAAATACGTTACTTACCGATGCACGAATAAGTCCAACATTTCACGGATTAATGCTTTATTTGTGGACCCCTTGACTGTAAAGACATGAAGTGCCTCTAATCTGTTCTTCGTTAAATCCTTGTGTGTCAAAGGAAGTGAGGTCTTGGTCATGATAAATGGTTTAAATCTTTCAAAAATGTTTTTTCCCCCAAGAGTGTATGTAAATCCACTCCATACAATTGTAAATATTTTTCATGACTGCTTGTATATGTTTGCCTCTAAAGTCAAAACTTTTCAAAATACGCCTAACTCTACACTGATGTAGAAAAAACAGTAGCCTAATGCGACTATAACCCACCACCTGAAACCCGGAAGTGCCTCTAGGATATAAGATTCATATTATATTGCCATAATAAATGTATCAATCTATTCTTACCTCACAAAATTGAGAGGGATATGATGCAATGTATTGTAGTATCCCGATGGTGGCACACATGGTCTGACGCTCTATTTAAACGTTATTTCCAAACTGAACGCACCAGCAGCAGTGCTTATTTCAAACACCGTATTCCTCAACTCACACACACCCGTGTCTCAGTCGCTCTCCGCACAAGGTAACAATAAACTTCCTCATGATCCACCAAGAACACTCAAGGTGAATTACATTCACCAACTCCATAATTCTAAACACACAACTTATAACACAAGCAATAATATGTGTTTATTAATATATACTAGGGACGACACGATTTATGAATAAATCCAAACTGTTTTGACTGACCTGACGCGGTTTCAAAGCGTGTGTGTTTTTTGGATCATGGGTGCAGATGGCACTGGGGACGGACGGGGGACAGATTCATAGTGATTTTGTCATTATTTTGCTTGTTTATATTGCGGAACACTAAGAGTTTGTGTACCACACCAATGGTGCATTAAAAGCGTGCGTGAGTATCCAAAGTTTAATCAGGGTTCTAAAGAGGAACTGCATCTGTAGAGGTCTGCTATGACAGCTCTACTATAATAGTCACACTGTACATCTACTACTACAAGAGAAAATAATGAACAATTCAATGACGCGACAACCATGTAATCCCACAACATCCCGTTGATGGAAAAGTAGAGATACAGCCGTCGAAGCATGTTCAGTCGCTGAATTAACTAGCGCTAACATAGCATGCAAAGCACACACTCTAATCTCATTCAAAATCACTTACTGGTATACACAGCTACAACTTATTACTTCTATCTTATAATTACTATTACTTACTTCTGCTATTTCTGTCATTTTAAATGTCAAATTCAAGAACAGTATAAAATATTATTCATGTACATAAGTTGTTTACACTACAGCTATGATAAAATGTTTGGATAAAACATTGTGTTTAAAAGTATTAAATTGAAAA
Organism: Nerophis ophidion; assembly: GCF_033978795.1. Lineage (NCBI taxonomy): Eukaryota > Metazoa > Chordata > Actinopteri > Syngnathiformes > Syngnathidae > Nerophis > Nerophis ophidion. The sequence goes on along the minus strand of NC_084611.1, from coordinate 62,386,926 downwards.
TAATTTGAGTTTAAATAATATGCTGCCAGCTTGGTCCTGCCTTTTTTTCTTTTGGCTTTGCATTACCAAGTTTGGAACGCATAAGTGCAAACCTGATAAAGGGCAATGTATTATGGGGTGTTACAGTAATGCACACAAGAGCAATCGATTATTTTAGTTACTGAGTAATCTGTCAATAAACTGAGTAATTGAATAAAACCCATTTGTTTAGCTCAATGTGTCTATAAGGTATTGTTTTTTATTTTTTTTTACAATAAACAGGGTTTGTATAAACTAACCTTTATTATTTATTTTAATAAACGTCAACATTGCAACTGTTGACTTATGATGAGAGCATCAATTCAACACTTATAAGTTAAAGGTAAAAAAGTAAAACAAAAAAACTGATAAACTATGATAAATGAGTGGCAATGTATTTAATAAAAATTTTGCACATACACATTTTAAAAAATAGGAATTAATTTGAGGAGTGGTGTTCGATTTTTAGACAAACAACTGGTAAGCATTAACATACGAACCAGCAAAGCTAAATGTCAGTTTGTGAGGTAATTACATTATTAAAAGTTAAATTGTTAGTTAACTATTCTGAGAAACAGTATTTTACAAAATGATATTAAATATGTCCATTGTGGAGGACACTGCTTTTCATAAAATAAAAGTTGAAAGACACTAACATTATTGTTTTACACTGGATGTTTCAATGTCACTTTAACGAAGTATTTTTAGTATTTGCTTGAAACAGTGGATGTTCCTGCACAATTATTTACACTTAAAATACATCTTCGTAGTTATTAATATGATTTAAACATTTCAGCATTATGTTTGTGCTCAATTACATTAAGTGTGTTTTTCTTAAACTTTGCTGCCACTCCATTTTACAAAAAATGGGACTTTTAAGTGTTTTTTTTGGACATATACTACAATAATATCGTACCAAAGCATTGATATCGCAATGATATCATATCGCAAAATGTCAATGTTACATCCCAAGTTTTTTATAAAACATTTGTTTTCAAGTCAAACAAACAAGGTGGTGTTAGCTTCCAAAATACACTTTTACCTTGTTTCTGTTTGTTGCTCGTAATTACACAGAATCCTTACTGTGCTGTATCATTTTTGTAGTTATTAGTTATACTGTGAAATGAAGTACCAACTCTGTTTGACGGTAAAAAAATATTTCACCACAATATTTGTGTTTTTCAGTTTGAAATGATCACACAACCTCGCTCTCGATTTTTTGGGGAGGGGGCGCTTTGTTATCTTTCTACTTGTCTTTTTATTCATCTCTCTCTGTACTCCGGTGTTACCGACATTCTACGCAGTCACACACTACCCGCTGCGTGACCTACATCACTGTAGATACAAAGCTTTCATGTGTGCTCTTTTGGAGCAGTCTTGCGGAAACAAAGTCTACCTATTTTACTCATTTAACGAATCATCGAAGAAACACAATACAAAAATTGAATGTTTGTTTCTATTCTAATTAATGGATGAATCATTGCAGCCCTACGGTAAAGCGTAATAAGTACACAGCCCTATGGCGTCATATTCTCGCCTGTGGAATTATTATTGTTACATACAACAGGACTTTTTATACACAAGTATAGTGCAAGAGAGAACTGGTTTCCAATTGCACAATCTAGGTATGGTAATCTTATTTTAAATAAGCAGAACACAGTCTAATTAAAATGTTTACATGCCTTTTATTTAATGCATGAAAACATATTGTCAAATGTCAGTGCTGGACAAGATGTGTCCCGTACCACACTTTTCTTGAAATATCAAATTAAAGCACATGTGAAGCGTTTAGTAAAGTAAACCATGAATGGCTTTTTTTCTCTCAGGTTAGTAACTAGGTTTGAGCATTAGAAAGGAAGCAGCTTGCTCACTTCAAAGGGGAATGCAAGGGTGTTTTCCTACAAGTTGATAGATGGTAATGGGGTAAGGATTCCACGATGTTACCTGTATGTTTGGGAGCGGGCGGGGCAGGGTGCCAGCGCACGACCTCCGCTCCTCCTCTAGAGCTCGGCTCAGCATCTCAAACTGCCTCTCCTGCTCCCGCACGGAGGCCAGCAGGGAGGCCGTACTTGCACACGGCTCCATTCACACGCTGAGAGCAGAGCAGAGGAAAGGAAAAGACGGAGTCAACACCAAAGACCCAGAAGGGATTTCACCAGCACCATGGACAGAAGAACCAACAAAGCAGAACCCAAACCACCAAAGTATAAAAGGTATGATGCAAATGAGCCGTGGTAGCACTCACAAAGGTGTGATCATCCCACAGAAGTATGATAAATTAGATCTTTTTTGTGATCAAACAGCATGAATTGTCACAGTTAACCGTGATCGCCACATGACTGCAATGTGGTAGTGGCGCTGGGTGCATCAACATCTAATTTGCATAATTGGTAGTTTTTAAAAATGACACAAACGTTATGCATGTATTTGATATGGGGTGGTATTTTAGCCAGATTAGTTTACGATTCCATTGTGAAATGATTATCAATATTTTTCCACTTACAGAACATATTTTGAACAAGGTATATCTGCTAGCATCCCTTAAATAAGGTAAACAAACAACGCATTTCTTACAACATAAAGCTGCTCTTTCTACATAACATGTAATGTATTAAAGGCCTACTGAAATGAGATTTTCTTATTCAAGCGGTCCATTCTATGTGTCATACTTGATCATTTTGCGATATTGCCATATTTTCGCTGAAAGGATTTAGTACAGAACATCGACGATAAAGTTTGCAACTTTTGGTCGCTAATAAAAAAGCCTTGCCTTTACCGGAAGTGGCAGACAATGACATCACCGGTGTGAGGGCTCCTCACATCCTCACATTGTTTATAATGTGAGCCTCCAGCAGCAAGAGCTATTCGGACCAAGAAAGCGACAATTTCCACATTAATTTGAGCGAGCATGAAAGATTCGTGGATGAGGAAATTTAGACTGAAGGACTTAAAAAAAAAATAAAAAATAAAAAAAAATATATATATAGTTAAAAAAGGTGATTGCATTGGGAACGATTCAGATGGTTTTAGACACATTTACTAGGATAATTCTGGGAAATCCCCTATCTTTCTATTGTGTTGCTAGTGTTTTAGTGAGTTAAATAGTACCTGATAGTCGGAGGGGTGTGTCCACAGGCGTGTTGACGCCAGTTTCTGAGAGAAGTCACGAAGCTGCAGCAGGACAGAAGCTCCGCTGATCTCCGGTAAGAGGCAACTTTTTACCACAATTTTTCTCACCGAAACCTGCCGGTTGACAAGTGGTCGGGAACCATGTTCGCTTAACCGCTCTGATCCATAGTAAAGCTTCACCTACGGGAATTTTAAACAAGGAAACACTGTGTGTTTGTGTGGCTAAAGGCTAAAGCTTCCCACCTCCATCTTTCTACTTGGACTTCTCCATTATCAATTGGACAAATTGCAAAAGATTCAGCAACACAGATGTCCAAAATACTGTGTAATTGCGCGATGAAAAGAGACGACTTATAGCCGCAAGTGGTGCTGGGCTAATATGTCCCCTCCAACCAATAACGTCACAAACACGCGTCATCATACGCGTCATCATTCCGCAACGTTTTCAACAGGAAACTCCGCGGGAAATTAAAAATTGTAATTTAGTAAACTAACCCGGCCGTATTGGCATGTGTTGCATTGTTAATATTTCATCAATTATGTATAAACTATCAGACTGCGTGGTCGGTAGTAGTGGGTTTCAGTAGGCCTTTAAAGGTGCTGCTTGCAGCTTCCTCACAGTAACATTTAAAGGAAACAAATATACAAAGAACAATGTTACCATAGCCTATGTTACCATCCATCCATCCATTCATTCATTTTCTACTGCTTGTCCCTTCCGGGTTCGCGGGGGGTGCCCTTAGTGGTTTAAGAGAACACATTTGTTTGACAAATTCCTATGATTTTCACAATTCCAAAGTTTGTGTATAAATGTTTTTATCGGCCCAAATAAAAAGGTTGCTGTTTACGGGGGTCACTCACCCGGTCTCGTCAAATGGTAAAAATGGTAAATGGATTGTACTTTTCTACCCCTTTTTAAGGAGCCCAAAGCGCTTTGACAGTATTTCGACATTCGCCCATTCACACACACATTCATACACTGACGGTGGAAGCTGCCATGCAAGGCGCTCACCAGGTCCCATCAGGAGCAAGGGTGAAGTGTCTTGCCCAAGGACACAACGGACGTGACTAGGATGGTAAAAGGTGGGGATTGAACTAGTAACCCTCAGATTGCTGGCACAGCCACTCTACCAACTTCGCCACGCCGTCCCCAACACACACACACAGGCAGCGTGTGCACACACACACAAAATAAGTCCAAGAGAAGCACCGAAAAAGTTGCTGTCATGTTGTCGTTATGATAGAATATATATTTAATGACATCCAACACAAATTACCCAAATCGCTGTTATTAGCTAAGAACACCTAAGGCTAATGGGCGTGCATGTGTTACATACGTACGTAATTCCGTCACATGTACGAGAAACCGTGAAAGAGCAGTATATAATGTGTAAAACACACTGGAAAGTTGGCACCCTCTCAACATCTGTGTAGTAAATGCTCCAAACAGGCCCTTTAAGTGCCTTTAGAAATAAGACTTTCAGACCAAACTAATCTGCTGTATTTAAAAATGTCAGTACTAACAAGTTTCTTACAAACAAATAGCATATTTTACCTAAATGTATCAGCTTTCTGCACTCTGTGGGTGTAAAACTGTAGCAACCTGTTAGTTAGGCGTCTTGTTGAAAGTATCCAACTTTTTCTGTGGCTCTGAATGCCTCAGTGGCTCAGCTTGGTGTGAGTTGGCGCCACTGAGACAGGAAGGTTGAGTTTAGAGAAAAAATATATTTTTTGTTGCTGCTGTTGCTTTGACGTGGAAACAGCCGCAAGTAACCAGTTTTGCAATGAAGCGATTGTTAATCAATAATGAATGAATGCATACATACGAAACATTGGCCATGTGAGCTCAGGCCAGAGAAGATGACAAAAGTGCAAAAAATGAAAAGATGCATTGACAAAGAGCTTGTTGCCTGACAATGAGCAATAATTAAGAGTAATCAAGTCACGTATCAGCTATACTGAGAAGGTCCAGGGTAATATATGCTATTTTTCAGCTCAGCAAAATTAAAAATAGAAAAAGTGTGATACATGAGAGATTACAGAATGCTTTAAGACTTAGGACGTCTTCATTCCAAGAATTGAGTGACAAAAATGTGAGAGCAACACATCCTCAGTAGGGCTGGGTATCGTTTGAATTCGAACGATTCCGATTCTTTGTTTCTATTCCGATTCCTGACGATTCTCGATTCCGAATTTTTCTTTAAAAAAAAAAAAAAAAAAAAAAAAAGGCAGGGTCAAAAAAAAATTTTTGGATATCTTAAATGAGCTAGCTAACCTACAGTCTTTCTGAATTAAATAGTCTAACATTCTCCATCAATTTTAATTCGATTAACTTTTTATGAACTTTACTATGAATTCCTCACAGGGCTCTTTTCAACTAGAATATAAATATCAAATCTATGAACTTGAATATAAATGCTATAAATTATGAATACATTTTCAGAGGGGTACACTTTCATCAAGAGAGCTTTATTTTTGAAAACCTCATGAAAACACATTTACACACAAGTGTATGATGCTGCAGGTACTTAAACATGTTACCGGGCTCCCACTGATGGGTTAACCTGGTGCAGAAAAGCAAATAAACAATAAGAAACAACTTGCAAAACCAAGTCTAGATTAGCAGCAGGTACAGTATAAAATCAGAGACAGTTCTTGTTTAAGAAAATGACCATATCCGCCTTCTCAGGCAGGATGCGTGAGCGTTCTAGACAGATAGTGTCTGCTGGACACGCATTTGTACTCCATGAACACGGAAGTGCTTCATCATGTTCGACGTGCACCCTCCTAAGCACGAAACAGTCCTGTCGCACGTGTTACATTTCGCCGATATTTAATTTGTTTTAGTAAAATAATGCTCGGCTATGCTAACACTTCCGGCGGTGGGCGCTTCTTCGTTGGTGTTTAGCGGCTTCTTCTTCCGGGTCGGCGGACTCATTTTTTTCCGGTCGGCGGACTGGGTATCGAAACTAGGAACCGAAATTTAAACTTTTGAACGATTTCGAAAGAATCAGAAAGTTAGTTCCGGTTCCAATCGATACTCGATACCCAACCCTAATCCTCAGTCAGAAGGGGACAGCATCAAACCATCATTTGAATGGTTTTCAATTCATTTAAAGGAAAATTAAAGCTTGATACCCGAGGTACAGGGCATTTCAAAAAATGTACATAGGTTTCATTTAGGGCTGGGCAATATTGGCATTTATTAATATATTTTTATGCCATATTGCGATATACGATATATATTTTGATAATTTGCCTTGGCCTTGAATGAATACTTGATGAATATAATCACAGCAGTATGATGATTCTATGTGTCTACATTAAAACCTTCTTCATACTGCATTAAGATATGCTACTTTTAAACTTTCATGCTGAGAGGGATCACAACTACGTCAATTCACCAAAACTGTATTTATTGAATACTCTTCATTCTGTCTCGGGTGACATTTTAAATGAAAGAATAAATTAGTAGTGCTGCTATCTTTTTTAGCAACACTTCTGCTTCATACTTTGCATATTGCTGTTGTCTGCTGAATATCTTCCCACTTGAAGCCAAACCACCGCCAGATGATGGACCCCCTGCTCTTTATTTTGGGCATTTATTGTTCTTCCTCCATTTGTGATCAGTTTCACACCATCTCACTATTGTATTGTCAAAAGTTCCGCTCCGCTCGACATGCCTCAGCTAACGTTAGCCATGCTGCTACCTCTCTGATTGGCAAGAGTGTATGACGATAATGACACTACACACGCGACAGTATGTGACGTATGTAAGGGCTGGTTTTCCGTCTCTGAGAATGAGACGAGAAGGAGTGAGAATTGCCTGTTTTGTAATGCACGCCTAAAAGCAACTCGACCTCCCTCAGCTAACGTTACCCATGCTAACGTTAGCTCTTGGCGAGAGCGTTTGACGCTACATGCGCGACAGTATGTGACGTATGTAAGAAGGCGGGCTTGTTTTATGTCTCTGTGAGAAGTTGACACAAGAAGGAGTGAGAAATGCCAGTAATGTAATGCACGCAGCTAAAAGCAAGTGTGGGAGAACATATAATCGAATATTACAATACAGTGATTTTCTATATCGCACAGAGACAAACATGCGATATACCGTTTATATCGAATTATCGCCCAGCCCTAGTTTCATTAACGTAAACAGACATCCCCGTTTATCGCTGTTAATTGAATCTGGACATGACCACAATGAATTAATGTTTGCAAAGTACAAATCATTGATTACAAATTGAGTACTTTCACAGAAAATAAAAACATTACTGCCTTACAAATACATACATGCCCTTTAGACTTTAAAAGACACAATTAAGACTCTTGAATTCAGATATACTAATGCTGCCTGAGGTTGAGCCTATCACTGGCACCAAATACTGAACAGCGTGCTACTGATTGGTTTGGGCTTATCCAGTGGCCTATACTCCAGTAGTACTGTTATTTTTTTACTTCACTTAGTTATGTTTAAACATGTTAATTCAAGGCAAAGATTTTGTGAAATTTGCTAAAAAAATTAAACAAAAAATCTGTGATGTGGTGAAACCAAACTATTTGAAGTGCGACGTGGCATGGAACGAATGTATATCGTTAGTTTTGCATTCAAGTCATGTCTGCTCTACGGGCCCCACCCCCTTTTTTTTACGGGCATGAAGGCCGGTCAAGGGGTGACATTGCTAGTTTTCCGAGCAGAGGAGGATGTTTGGCAGCGCACAATCAATGAGTACTTAAAAGAAGACAGGGTGTGTGGACAGAAAAGGGAGAACGGACGCATTTTGGCTTAACAACTAACAATAAAGGTGAAGTTATAACACTGAAACGCCCTCAGGAAGAAGTGCTTTAAAACATAGCTAGTTAGCTAGCGGCTAACGTCCAGCCGCAGTCTGCAGTGTTTTAGCTTCTTCTAAATCACTAATCCTGGCAACCATGGCGACAAATAAAGTACCTTTCTTACAAGTATCATCCCTGCAGGACGAGAAATAGCTCAACATGCTTCACTACACACCGTAGCTCATCGGCATCACAATGTAAACAAACACCATGAGTGGATCTACACCTGACATCTACTGTAATGATACCAAGTACAGGAGTGTATCTAGTCGATACTAATATGAGTACATCGATAGCATCACAAAATATTTCTAACTTTTTTTAAATTTATATTATGTTTATAAATTCAAAAAATACGTTACTGGACACATGACAACTTAAATTATGACCACTGTATGAGCCTGTAACTACGCGGGATCGGATTTATACCCAAATTTGTGGTCCCATCCAAAACTAATCTAAAGTATCAAACAACAGAATAATAAGTGATTATTACATTTGAACAGAAGTGTAGATAGAAAATGTTAAAAGAGAAAGAAAGCAGATATAAACAGGAAATGTTCTACCACTTTAATCCATCCATTTTATACCACTTGTCCCCCATAATTTTAACAAAATAATATGATGGAAAATAACATGTTACTGCATACGTCAGCATCTAAATTAGGAGCCTTTGCTTGCTTAATTACTACTAACAGATAAGTTATCTTGTATGTTCACAATTTTATTTAAAGGCCTACTGAAACTCACTACTACCGACCACGCAGTCTGATGGTTTATATATTAATGATGAAATCTTAACATTGCAACACATGCCAATACGGCCGGTTTAGTTTACTAAATTGCAATTTTAAATTTCCCGCGAAGTATCCTGTTGAAAACGTCACAGTATGATGACGTGTGAGCGTGACGTCACCGGTGGTAGCGGACATGTTCTTCCAGCACCGCTCACGGCTAAAAGTCATCTATTTTCATCGCATAATTACACAGTATTCTGGACATCTGTGTTGCTGAATCTTTTGCAATTTGTTCAATTACAAATAGAGACTACAAAGAAGAATGCTGTTGATGGAAAGCGGTGTATTGCAGCTGCCTTTAGCAATACAAACAAAGCCGGAGTTTCCTTGTTTATATTCCTGAAGCTGAAGCTTTACTTTGGAACAGAGCGGTCAAGCGAACATGGTTCCCGACCACGTGTCAACCGGCAGGTTTCGGTGAGAAAATGGTGGTAGTAAGTCGGCTCTTACCGGAGACATGAGCAAAGCTTGCGTCCTCCTGCAGCTGCGTGGCTTCCCTCAGAGACACTAGCGGTCACCACACCAGTAGCCACACCCCTCCAACTATCAGGTACCATATATTCTCCCTAAAACACTAGTAACACAATAAGCAGATAAAGGATTTTCCGGAATTATCCTAGTAAATGTGTCTAATAACATCTGAATCGCTCCCACTGCCCTGTCTTTTTTTTTTTTCCTTCACTCTCACTATCCTCATCCACGAATCTTTCATCCTAGCTCAAATTAATGGGGAAATCGTCGCTTTCTCGGTCCGAATCGCTCTCGCTGCTGGTGGCTATGATTGTAAACAATGTGAGGAGCTCTAAAACCAGTGACGTCACGCGCACATATGACGTATTTTACTTCCGGTACAGGCAAGGATTTTTTATTAGCGACCAAAAGTTGCGAACTTTATCATTGATGTTCTCTACTAAATCCTTTCAGCAAAAATATGGCAATATCGCGAAATGATCAAGTATGACACATATAATGGACTTAATATCCCCATTTAAATAAGAAAATCTAATTTCAGTAGGCCTTTAAAGACAACATTGCAATAAGAAACTAATGTTTAATGTACCGTGATATTTGTTGTTAAAATAAAGCCAATAATGTAATTTTTTGTGGTCCCCTTTATTTAGAAAAGTATCGGAACTCTTCTCTATCCTTCCATTTTATATCACTTGTCCTTCTCGTGCAGAGAGCAGGGCACCCTAGACACAATTATTTTGAAAATAAACTGGTAAAAGCCACCTATGATTGTGACTGGATGTAAACTTATGATTGGATCAGTCAGGAGTAAACCAGTCCAACGTGAACAAAATTAGGGCTACAGCTATCAAATATTTTAGTTATTGAGTAATCTATCGATTATTTTGATTAATTAATCAAGTAAATTGGATAAAGCACACGTTATAGCCTAAATCTGTGATTTAGGTGATACATTTGAAATAAAGAGTTGTTTCTCTTTTCGAACCTTTATTTTTTTAATGAATGCACATTGAAATTGCACTTTAAACGTGTGTGCATTTACAAAAATGTTGAAAAATATTCAAGATAAACAGTATGTTTAAGAACACTGAGTGGAGCTTAAAACCAGCTAATAAATAGATATAACAACCAAATTAACCCAAAAAGGCAAAGTATGATAATGCAATGAGGCAAAGTCTATAATTCAAATAATTAAGAAGAAGAGCACATTCTGTAACCTTAATATAATACACATTAGTGGTTAGAGTGCCCGCCCTGACATCGGTAGGTTGTGAGTTCAAACCCGGGGGAGTCACACCAAAGACTATAAAAAAATGGGACCCATTACCTCCCTGCTTGACACTCAGCATTGAGGGTTGGAATTTGGGGTTAAATCACGAAATATGATGGCCACTGCTGCTGCTGCTCACTGCTCCCTTCACCTCCCAGGGGGTGTCAACAGTGATGGGTCAAATGCAGAGTATAATGTTGCCACACCCAGTGACCACACCACATTTTGCCACACCAATCATTGGTACTTTAACTTTAACTTAAATATTCTAATTTGTGTAACCTATGTACATATTTACTAATTTAAAACATACATATTTAAAAAGCAATGAGGTGGAGAAGTGTTTTTTGATTTTTTGGACGAACAACTTTTTAACATTTACATTCAAATGTAAATACATCAACATCTTCTCACATGAGTTGGACTAAAACTTTTGTGATGCGAGTCAAGCACACAACATACCATTATCTGCCTACCAAAATAGCACCTTGTAACTATCTTGTTTCTGGTAGTTTGCCCTGTACATACGCAGTGTGGTTTCTGGTAATGTTCTGCAAAATCAAAATAGCACTGTTGTGGGAAGCCAGCTCTGTTTCACAGTGCAAACGTTAAACCACAATGCCTGTTTAGAGCTGGGGGAAATTATCGATTTTATATGGAATGCAATTCGGACATGGACGATTATAGAATCAATTAGTAAACGTCGATAATCGATGTATTTATTGTAAATAAAGTTGAGTTTGCGTTTATTTTGAACATGCAAGCATACAACATGATACATCACAATTTCCAGGTTCTCTTTTCAACATGTTCGAAAAGGAATAGGAAGAAGCAGAGCTTATTTAACCCTAGCCCTTTTCTTTTACATAACAGTTGATAAAACTTTTGTCCGCTTCCTGTTCTCAATTTATTCACAATATATTCCATAATTAATCTCAATAAAAATAAATTAATCATAATTGGTGAAATAAGTCATACTTCATATGATGAGATGAGTATAATTATGTTGACAATGAATGAACGGATGGATGAAATAAATTTAGAATGTTTATCATGGTTCTTCTTCTTTGTTCTTTGTAAAAAGTTTGAAGAATTTCTTGAAGTGGATCATACTAGTACATTGTTTGATTGCTTTGCTTAATCCATTCCATAATTTAATTCCACATACAGATATACTGAAGGTCTTAAGTGTTATACGTACATACAAATGTTTTTAATTACATTTTTCTCTAAGATTTTATTTCTCCTCTTTTGTTTAGAATAATTGTTGTATAGTCTTGGGTAGCAGGTTATAGTTTGCTTTGTGTATCATTTTAGCTGTAAGCAAATTCACTATGTCATGGAATTTCAGTATCTTTGATTCAATAAATAAATAATTTGTATGTTCTCTATATCCAACATTATGTATTATTCAAACTGATCTTTTTTGTAACACCTTTAGTGAATGAAGTGTACTTTTGTAATTACTCACCCATATTTCTACACAATAACTCAGATATGGTAACACGAGCAAGCAGTAAAGAATATGAAGTGATTTTTGGTCTAGAACAGGGGTCTCAAACTCAATTTACCTTGGGGCCACTGGATGCAGAGTCTGGGTGAGGCTTGGCTGCAAGAAAATATTTCTTAAAAAATATATATTTAAATATCTTTATTAGGGACCGAATGTCCCTTTGGGACAGAGGACCCTATTGAATTTCTAGCGTTTTATTCTTTCTTCTTTATTATTATTCTGCAGCTTTGAGCTGTAATTTGACCCCCTTAACATGCTTCAAAAGTCACCAAATTTGACACACACATCAGGACTGGCGAACATTGCGATTTAATCAAAAAACCTAACCCCAAAACTAAAAATTGCGCTCTAACACCCCCTAGGAAGAAAACACAGACAAAACTGCCTGTAATTTCCAGTAAGAATGTCGTAGCGACATGAAACAAAAACCTCTATGTAGGTCTCACTTAGACCTAGGTTTCATCCACTGACATCCTTCAGCAAAAACTAACAGGAAGTTTGCAATTCCCCCTTCAAAACAAAAGTTTTGTAAAAACACTCACTTGTGCCTCTTTGAGCTGTAATTTAACCCCCTTAACATGCTTCAAAACTCACCAAACTGGACACAAACATCAGGACTGGCGAAAATTGCGATCTAATCAAAAAACCTAACCCCAAAACTCAAAATTGTGCTCTAGCGCCCCCTAAGAATAAAACACAGACAAAACTGCTCAGAGGAAGAAAACACAGACAAAACTGCCTGTAACTTCCAGTAGGAATGTGGTAGAGACATGACAAAAAACCTCTATGTAGGTCTCACTAAGACCTACATTTCATATATTGACAACGCCCAGCAAAAATGAACAGGAAGTTTGCAATTCTCCCTTCAAAACAACATTTTTGTAAAAACCGGTCACCTTTTTTCAAACATTATCTCCTCTGAGTGCATTTGTCGTGTCGGCTTCAAACTACCACAGGAGAGAGATTGAACCCGTCTGATTAAAAGTTGATAAGAGTTTCAATTACTGCTACGGTTTTGATTTTATCAGCCTTCAAAGAACCGCTGCGCTGAATACCATTTCAAAGATGGCCGCCGTGCGCAGACACAGTGAGGGAGACGTTTTTGTTTTTTTGTTTTTTCGTACCGTCTGCTGCTGGTGTGCACACACCAACATTCGTGTGGGAGGGGCTGTGATCGTCTATACCAAGATGGCTGCCAGGTGCCGTAGCTAAGCCGGTATGCTTTAAAGTTGTCGTTTGCCTGCATATCATAAAAACAACCGTCCAACATTTTACAACTAATTGTAAACTTATAGGTGTCGACCATCAGGGCCGAGTTGCGACGAGAGAGTGTGTCGATCTTAAGATATTACGCCGAGTTGGTGAGTCTATTAGCCGTTACCATGTTTTTTCAATGGGCGGTTAGCATCAGGTTTTAATCCTGTTTCTTCCTATGTTTCTGCTCCAATTGAATTTCTTTGTTTGTCGAGTCTTTATTTTGGGTACTTACATATGGTGCCTGACTGTTGTGGCGCTTTAAGGGCATCTGCACTTTTTATTTGCCGAGTTGGTAGGTCTATCTGTTTGCTAATAGTAGCTACTAGCCGTACCCGTGTATTTTCATTCTAACTTATATCTGTCAGTGGACACGTTATGGAAGATAAAAACTACAACATTTATAATACTAAGTATTTCAAACTTATATCTGTCAGTAGACACGTGTTGGAAGGTAAAAACTACAACATTTATAATACAAAGTAGTGTATAGTTCTAACTTATATCTGTCAGTAGATATGTTATGGAAGGTAAAAACTACAACATTTTTAATAAAAAGTAGTGTATAGTTCTAACTTATATTTGTCAGTAGACATGCTATGGAAGGTAAAAACTACAATACAGAGTAGTGTGTTGTTCTAACTTATATCTGGGAAGCCCAGACTTCCCTCTCCTCAGCCACTTCCATATATACCCGGTCCCGTCCATCGCTGCTTGCAGCTTTAATTTTTATTTTTTCAACACAAAATAAAATCAAAATATAAATGAACAAAATGAGAATTGTGCACCGCAACTTTCTTTTTGCAAATAAGACACATCGGGGTGCCCCTGTGCTCAACAAAGAAATATTGCATCTCCCACTTTTCCTGGAATTGTCTTTGCTAATCAGTAACCTTTCTCTTCACTGCAGGCTTTGAAAAAGACATGTTTGGGTTTGTGGAATATATTTGTATTTAGCCGATGCACAGAGAATAATGTTATTTCCGCAATGTGTGTCGTTCCCCTTTTCCTCCCTACAGCAACACGCTGGTCAGCATATAATAGCCGGGAAAGTACCGTGATAATGAGCGGAAAAAAGTGACGGCTGGTTATCCAGAGTGTTATCCGGCGTCATATAGAAATATATGTAGTGTTCATCGTGTGAGGCAATGCAAATTTAACAATTAAAAAAAATTAAAAATAACGGTTTGAATTGGTCCAGGTTATCGGGAACTGTTATTACTGACGGACAGGTGTCCCGGTGTGACTGCAGCCAGGCACATAAAAAAAAACCCTCGTCTCCATGGCAACGTTTCTGTCGCTTTCACTCATTTGCTGCTTTTCCACTCGCGCAGGGGTAGGCAACCCAGAACGTTAAAAGAGCCATTTTGGACCCAAATAACAAAAATTGTCTCAGTCTGGAGCCAACGGGAGGGGGTGGCGCATGGACTTTACAGTTACGGTAGCACAATTAAGCCCCAAATGGGTTAACATCTTGACTAACGTGTTCATGTCCGATTCGCCCTGGGACTCTCTGTCGGAGTATCAGCACTGGGGTCCAGTGCACCACAGTTTTGTATTGTCGCTCGGTCCTTCGGCGGAGTGCTTCGGAAGCTACCAGTCCGCTCGTCTCCCCGACCAGGACTGTTTACAGCGACGCCGGTGGAGGGAGCGAGAGAGAGTGACACACACAGTGACAGACAGACAGACAGAGCAGGCGGGCGAGCGACGGAGGTGGTTGGTGCTTATATAAAACTTCACGGCCAGTGATTTAAAACATGCAAGACCTCACGGAAAACAACTGTATTTTTTTTCATTGAGCAACGTTCCTTCAAGGTGTGTAAGTAAGAACACCTTAAGTGAGATACACTTTTTTTTTTTTTCAAAATGTATTTAAAATTGAGTGAGATTCACAAAATGCCATCATGCTACATAACCCGACAGACCTCGGTACTGCCTTTGCATACCTCTTTGGCCTACTGTATGCCATGAACATTGATTATCCAAAGGAGATGAAGTACACATATGAAGCAAAAAGCATCACCAAAGACAGCACACACCTGTTCGACCTGCTACCATCAGGCAGGTGCTACAGATGCATCAGAGCCAGAACAAACCGGCTCAGAGACATCTTCTGTCCCAGAGCTGTCACCATGTTGAACTCTAACTTATAATAATAATAATTCACCCCTATACAATATCCTTCCCTAATACCAAACTGTGCAATACTACCCTTCGAGTGCTGATTGTTATTTATTACTTCGGTACTCTTGTCTTGTTCTGTATATTGTACAGTATTTTGTATTTCTATAGTGTTTTGTATATTGTACAGGATTGCTTATTATTTTTATTAGATAGTAGTCTGTTTATTTAAATTGTTAGTTTTTTCCTTTATTACTCTCTTGTGTTATTTATTTTACCCCGTAATTGCTCCCACTACCGCACCTTAAGTTGGAGTCTTTAATCTTGTTATATGTAAATATAATGGCGATAAAGTCCATTCTATTCTATTCAAGATGAAGTACACATATGAAGCCATTCAGACTATCTTTTTCGAGCTTGGCTCTGTGATCAAGTCTCCTCTGCCTCTGAAATAGAGATTCTTAAAAAAAAAAAGAAAATAAAGAATCGTTGATCTATTTTAAAATTTAAATCTATTTAAACACGTTTCTGAATGAGAAATAAACAAGGTTTTAGATACATTTTGACGTGTGCACTTTGTTTTATTTATTCATTCAGCATTTCTTAAAAACAATTACAGCAACATAAATGTTACTTGGACCGACACAAATATCATAATTAGCTGCACAAGATAGAGTTGGCATAACTCTTATCTAAACTTGGAAATCCTAGTTAAGTCAACAACAGTAGTCAAAGTTCAACAAGAATATGAGTTTGTTGAAGGTAAAAATACATGGAATTGAAGCATGAATTTTATTGTTGGTCCCACAAAAATATAATAATTTGGAGAACAAGAGATCTGAGTTGACATAACTCATATCTCAACTTGTAAATCTTAGTTAAATCAACAATAGTAGTCAAAAGTTGAGAAAACTTGAAAATCTTGTTGCATCATGCTACCTTGAAAATTTGCGTTTTCTCAACTTTTTTTTTAAGAGTGTATCCCGGTACTTTCCGGTCTATTTTCCGCCGACCGCCGTGTTGCTGTAGGGAGGGAAAACTGAACGACACACATTGCGCAAATAAAATTATTCTTCGTGCGTCGGCTGAATACAAATATATTCCATGCTGAGGAGTATTCCCAAAAAATTTTAGGAATCTTTTCTTGCAGCCCAGTCTCACCCAGACTCTGCATCCAGTGGCCCCCAGGTAAAGTGAATTTGAGACCCCTGATCTAAATAGTCGTTAGTCACAGCCCTAAATTATAGCCGTGATGATTTTGGTCCAAATAATCGTGATATGAAATGTTCATACAGTTACAATCCTACTCATACCGATTAAATACACTTTCTGAATAAAACACTGTATTTGACTTTTGCATGAACATACATAAGCATCAGCACAGGCACGGTGAACGGTTGTGTGAAGGCCAGACAATTAATATTGAAAATACTGTCCAATCATCATACACACATACTTTGGCTATATGTTGCTGCTGCATTGACACACATTTTAGTGACAGGACCAAACACAATCAGATATGCACACATATTCTCGTGTCATTAAGATTTTTAGAGATGTCCGATAATATCGGACTGCCGATATTATCGATCGATAAATGCTTTAAAATGTAATATTGGAAATTATCGGCATCGGTTTCAAACAGTAAAATCTATGACTTTTTGAAACGCCGCTGTGTACACGGACGTAGGGAGTAGTACAGAGCGCCAATAAACCTTAAAGGCACTGCCTCTCCGTGCCGGCCCAGTTCTACGGCTTTTCACAGACACAAGTGAATGCAACAGATACTCGGTCAACAGTCATGCAGGTAACACTGAGGGTGGCCGTATAAACAACGTTAACACTGTTACAAATATGCGCCACACTTTGAACCCACACAAAACAAGAATGACAAACACATTTCGGGAGGACATCTGCACCGTAACACAACATAAACACAACAAAACAAATACCCAAAAGCCCTTGCAGCACTAACTCTTCCAGGACGTTACAATATACACCCCTGGTACCACCTACACCCCCCCCCCACTCCTGCCCACCTCAACCTCCTCATGCTCTCTCAGGGAGAGCATGTCCCAAATTCTAAGCTGCTGTTTTGCGGCATGTCAAAAAAAATAATGCACTTTGTGACTTCAATAATAAATATGGCAGTGCCATGTTGGCATTTTTTTCCATAACTTGAGTTGATTTATTCTGAAAAACCTTGTTACATTGTTTAATGCAACCAGCGGAGCATCACAACAAAATTAGGCATAAAAATGTGTTACTTCCACGACTGTATATATCGGTATCGGTTGATATCAGTATCGGTAATAAAGAGTCGGACAATATCGGATTATTGGATATCAGCACAAAAGCAATTATCGGACATTTTTAAAGATTTTGCATGTCAAATTCTGTTTCGGCTGTTGTAATCTGACCAAATAGGGGTCAGAGTTTTGTTTTCAACTAAGCTCCTATCATTTGTTTGAAAAAAGAAAAACTTGGTCAACTTTTATGAATGCAATTAACCTTTTTGTAAGCCCACCAAACGAGACCTGGGCCGATATTCAATTAGTCAATTAATCTAATGGTAAATTAAAATGAACTCGATAACTTTGCCAGCCTAGATAAACTGCCATGTGCATGCGTGTATACAGACTGCAAAAACGGTCATTCTTTGCATCGGTTTTAGCAGCTGCGATCGTTATACTTCTTGTCATTCATGAAGTGTCTTTGTGCAGAGATGTGAGGTCGTTAGCATGCACCCAGTGCAACAAGTTAGCCCGTGACGACTGACACGGGCAGCAACAGTAGGCATTTGGAGGGGAAAAAAACAAATGCCACGGCACCAGAGGGGGAATATTTCAGTTTTAAACCTTTGGACCAAGATGAGCCTATCAACGCTGAGGAGACCGTTTGCCCAATGTACTCGAAAGTGGTGCCAACAAAAAAAAACCTATACAAACTTGCAAGCCTATGTGAAACACAACCGCCAACAAAAAAAAAAACCTATACAAACTTGTAAGCCTATGTGAAACACAACCACTCGACTCAATATTTCAAAGTGCACAAAGAAATGGCGTGCGCTCACAGAAACTGTGGTTCAAGACATCGCCATGACATACTGCCGTTTAAAACTGTTAAAAAACTAGCCCTTGCAAAAGTCTGATAGACATTTGTCATGTTATTTTTACGTTTTCTTGCCCGGAAACCGCCAGACTAAAGTTGTGTTGCATATGGCTTGTTAATAAAACTACTTATACCGTAGCATTTATGTTGTTACTCTGCAGTTTGGTTCCAAAGGTCCTACCTTGATTGTCAGTTAAGTAATGTATAAATGTACCTCTGCCTACATGTTCAATACTGACGTGCAACTTTGTTTGTCAATACTGTATTTAGCCATTTTGTGTATATTTTATATATTTGCCCCAGTCCCTCCTTAACAGAGCCAGAGACAATTTTATTGATTTGGTTGTGATTTTTATTAATTTTACCGTTTTATGTTTTTTTTTAACCTGGAGATATCAAAGTTTACATTCCAATTACGATGTTAAATTATAAAAGCAATACAAGCTTATTGCATTAGTGAGGGCATATTTGCATTAGTATTATGTATTATCATTACAGTAGTGGTTAATTTGTTCAAAAAATATTGTTGACAATAACATCGTTTATCAGTAATATTGTTTAGGACAATATATTGTTCACTAAAATGTTTTATTGGCCCAAGCCTACTCCACAGTCCGTACATACGTGTAAAAATGCCTTATGTTCTTAAAGCACTTAATACACTCTACACAAATCAGCCATGTCAAATCAGACCAATGAAATTACTGAACAGTTCACAGAAGACCAATCACATTAAATCACAGGCACTCACACAATCATTCATCCAGCAATTTATTTAGCCTGTTACGCACACAATGTAGCCCCAAAGCCGAGGACAATACGGCCATTCGAAAAGTAAAAATCCGCTGCACGGAAAATAAATCCACCACCACCACCAAAGGCCAGACCACCCTGGGTCAAAGAAGACAGCACAAGCCCAGAGGCAACCTGCCTTGAGATGATAGCGAAAGCAAAAACAAAGCAGAGAAAACGCAGAACAAAGAAACTCTGAGTCCCTAACTCTGACACAGAGCTGTTTACACAAAAGATAAGCAGTTTGATTTTTGCATTATGTTTCCTTACTGCAGGGCTGGGCGATATGGACAAAAACGAATATCCCTGTATTTTTAGTTTGTATCGTGGTAAAAGATCTATATCGGTATTTTAAACAAAACGTACAAAGTGTTTAGTTTAAACTCAACACCACATTACTGTTAATACCAGTGTTTTGAAAATTATTTAAAAAAAATAATGAATAATAGTTACTTGTTATTTAACCAAAAACAGTAACCTAAATACTAATATACCGGTAATTACTCTGTAATAAATGTAATGAATTACTCGGGATAGTAATTAATGCTAATAACTTTAAATATATGTCATATGCAGTAGAAAGAACTTTATGAGAGCAGCATGTGTGTACCTTTAAAAGGCGTCTTATGCCAATCGACGTGTGACATCAGCGAGGGTTTCAGCTGAACTGTTTTTGTTAGCTTTAGCAGTTAGTCGGCGCTGATGGCTGTTCTGTAGAATCTTTTCACTAGCTTGTGTTACCTCTGGTTAAAAAAGAGGGGCAGTCGTCCGCCCCCGGCAGCGCATGAAAAACCCTACCCGCACGCCGGATCCTTGCCCAGCCACGGTGCCTGACGGGCATACCGGCGGCCGGCGTAGCAAAGGTACATAAAAAGATATCGATATGGTGGTATTGTCTCAAATATATATCTTTAGAAAATATACCAGTAATAACTCAAATACTAGTAAACCACCCAGCCCTACCTTACTGTACCAAAAAAGACCGAAACATGACCTAAAAGCAAGGTACGTACCGAAACACAATTATGGCATATTGCCCACCCCTATTTGTCAGCTTTTCTAAAAAATGGAAAGAGACAATTATACAGTCAAATACAAGTGGGAACTTGTAAAAAGATATGTAATTCAGTACTACTAGCTTTTAAAAGAGACCAATTATGCAAACCAACTTTTCTTGCCTGGTTGTAGCTGCTTTTGTGTATTTCAGATCCCCATAAGCCCCGAAAATTGTTAATAAACGAGGGATTTATTTGCATCTAACAAGTCCGTCTCTCAAAACAGCATATTTTCAGCAGCAGTCAAAAAAAGTATTTACAGAACAGTCTATGCAAAATGTTGACCAAAGAACCATCGCCACAAGTTATGTAGATCAAAAGGAAGTGTTTAAAACCAGAAAATAAATCATAATACGACCCCTTTAAAGTTGTTAATATGTTAAAAGTATGATCTGCCCTCTCCCTTGACTGATCACCAGCCGCAGCAAAGTTCTTGCAAACACAGCTACCCACGGTTCACAGACTTCCAGGCAACTCTGCAAGATAAGCAGACTTGTCAATACTCAGGACACCAACAGTTTCTCCATTTGTTTATGCTTCTCCAGTTGTGTTGGCTACAATTAAATGTACGACTGCGCTATGGTAGGTGCTGATTTTTGCTACTCTAAGCTTTAGTACTTTTTTTAACAAGGAAGTGGAAGGATTCGATGTGCTCTAAGCTCGTTGGCACTAGGCCAAGTGGTTAAATGGTTAACTTTACAGCTCTGTGCATCTTCTATATGCAGTCTGCCTTATTAATTCCCAACATAACAGAGGTGTAGTATAATGCAACAAATTAAGGTCACCTAGCTGAATCTGCTATCAATGCTAGTATGTGTTATTCACAGTAGTGCATTGAAAAAACAATTGCACCAAAGCAACTCAACACTAGGACGAGTGACAGCAGAGCAGAAGAATCAGTCCTTAGTTGAGCTACACTATATAAAAGTAGAGGAAACAATTATTTTAATTTTACCAAACTGATTCTGTCATGTAAGGGTAGAAATGCCAGCAATCACCAGCATGTCATGACATATGTGGAACGTGTGGCTACTGAGCTTCAGACAACCCTTGGAACGCAACTGTATGCCAGTGGTATGCTTAAAATTTACGTCTCTCTCGCTCGCCTTCACTTGGAAGTACAGCACCACGGCCAGCAAGTACTGTACTAGGCAGAAAGTAAGGCTGCTCATCTAACCAATTTTAATCACGATCACAGCTGCTACGATTAAATGAAGGTGATGTTCTACGGTTAACATTTTAAAAGCAAGCTCTACTGCAAATCGAATGAAGTACTTTTACATTACTGGCCACAAAAGAGCAACAGCTGCCCGCTCCAGAGGCCATTGTCTAATCCATTATTATTTGTGTTTCTGTTCATGATTAGTATCAGTTAGTATCTGTCAGTTTTTTTAAATTACATGATGTCTTGGATGAACTAGACCCAGTCGTTCAGACTGCAGTCGCATTAGATACAGATCTGATTCAGGCCTCGAATTGTAACTTTTTAAGGACAAGTCAAGTGTTGCCTTAAAGGAGGCTCCTATTTTAAGTTATGTACATTTATATGTACATGCAGATGCTGTATCGGGACAGATCCATAAAGAGTTTGAGCAGAAATATGTTGTATAGGAATTAACTATACACAATAACACATTAACAAAATGATGTCTCAAATGTTTTTTAAATCAATACCTTCGTGACATAAAAAAACAAGTTATGTAAAAAAAAAATATGGCGTTTAATTTTTTATAAAACACAAAGCACTTTGGCAAATGAAGGTAAAGTCGAATAAATAAGATGTGATCTTCTCCAGCACACTGTGTGGTTCAGTACAACACTTTGGCCAACAACAAAATAAAACAGGAGTGACACTTCACACATCGAATACACAATTTTCACAGCCAGTGTTAAATTTGATGAGGTGACAAAACATTTAAGCTAGTCCTGATGTTATTTGAACAGTGATAGTTTGCAGTTAAAAGAGTGAACAAAACCCAGTAAACAAAGTAAAGACTTTCTAAACAAGTTGTGACAATGTTATCGACACATCACCTGCAGCATGTTTCCTCACCTCATTAACTCTCAATCACAGAAGCTGATGGATGCTGTTTTGTCAAAAAGAAAGCAACATCATATAATGTTTCTCATTCGCTTTTTACTTTTAGTGTGGGGACAAATGTGGCTGTCTCCAATATTGTCCACACCTGTCTCCATCTAACAGTGCGCTCTTAAACGTACAGTGGGAAGCAAGGGAAAATGACTGTAGCGTCCCGGAAGAGTTGGCGCTGCAAAGAATTCTGGGAATTTTTTCAGTTGTGTTTATGTTGTGTTGCAGATATTCACCCTTAATGTCATTGTTGTTAGGTGTGGTCTCACTATATGGCACAGCTTTATGACGGTGTTGGCATCGTTTATACGGCAACATGATCAATAAATATTACCATGAGAGGCAGCTTTTCTTGACAACCTCAATCAAAAAACATTATCATTCTGTCCAACGCTAACTGGCGGTAAACCGTTTTTTTGTAGGGGACATTTCTGTAGCAAAGTTTGTGTGTTGATGGTCCTCAATGATTATAAAGCCCATGTACGCATGCGCCTGACTTTGTGTTGCCTAAAATACATTAATAAACGACGGGATTTCGGTACTTATTAACGCAGAGGGTATTACTAACAGTCTGGATCGCAAATTATCATTCTGGCGTTGACATTACATCCCTCGTCCATTACCAAGTAAAAAATCAAAGGCGGTCACGGCATGTTGTTTCTGCAAATGTTGGTAATAATGTAGGGCATTACGGCAAATGATGCATGCATACATGCATACATACATACATACATACATATATATGCAGTGTTTCCCCCTGAATATTTGTTAAGGTGGTGTCTCTCAAGGGGGAAGGAAGCGCCTATCCGTCCGCCTATCCCGGGCGGACGGACAGTGTACGTCTCCATCTCTACAGACTGGTGAAGTAGGCCGGCTTCGTTGCGTGAAGAAGCCTACAATTTTTGGTGGTTTTCAGCTCCGTGTGCTGAATGGCAATATACAATATACTGACTCCATGCGTTCTGAATCCACACTGCTGATTGTCTTTTGCATTGGCTCTGAATACGCACTGCTGAGTGGTTGTTACATGCGCTCTGAATAAGCACTGCTAAATGGCTGTTACCGCTCTGCGTGTAACCAATAAGATGGTTGGGACAATGCTGGGTGCTGCAGAGGCATACTGACAGAGGCAGAGGCAGAACAAAGTGTAGCAACTTAAGACATTATTTTAGCACCAAATGATAATATAAATACATTTAATAAAGTCCAATACAAACAGGGCAACAAGAAAAGTATCCTACACTTCTCTTTTGGAAAGTAAATCTGAACAGCCGATACAGCTGGACAGGACTTTATTATTTTTTTAAATAAACAAATAAAAAATAAAAAAAATCTATAAATATATATATATATATGTATATATATATATATATATATATATATACATACATACATACATACATACATATACAGTGGGGCAAAAAGTATTTAGTCAGCCACCGATTGTACAAGTTCTCCCACTTAAAATGATGACAGAGGTCCGTAATTTTCATCATAGGTACACTTCAACTGTGAGAGACAGAATGTGAAAAAAAATCCAGGAATTCACATTGTATGAATTTTAAAGAATTTATTTGTAAATTATGGTGGAAAATAAGTATTTGGTCAACTATTCAAAGCTCTCACTGATGGAAGGAGGTTTTGGCTCAAAATCTCACGATACATGGCCCCATTCATTCTTTCCTTAACACGGATCAATCGTCCAGTCCCCTTAGCAGAAAAACAGCTCAAAGCATGATGTTTCCACCCCCATGCTTCACAATAGGTCTGGTGTTCTTGGGATGCAACTCAGTATTCTTCTTCCTCCAAACACAACAAGTTGAGTTTATACCAAAAAGTTCTGTTTTGGTTTCATCTGATCACATAGCATTCTCCTATGTGCTCTCTGGCAAACTTCAGACGGGCCTGGACATGCACTGGCTTAAGCAGGGAGACACGTCTGGAACTGCAGGATTTGATTCCCTGTCGGCTTAGTGTGTTTCTGATTGTAACTTTTGTCACTTTGGTCCCAGCTCTCTGCAGGTCATTCACCAGGTCCCCTGGAATTTTTGCTCACCGTTCTCATGATCATTATGACCCCACGGGATGAGATCTTGTGTGCAGCCCCAGATCGAGGGAGATTATCAGTGGTCTTGTATGTCTTCCATTTTCTGATAATTGCTCCCACAGTTGATTTTTTTCACACCAAGCTGCTTGCCTATTGTATATTCACTTTTCCCAGTCTGGTGTAAGTCTACAATTCTTTTCCTGGTGTCCTTCGACAACTCTTTAGTCTTGGCCATAATGGAGTTTGAAGTCTGACTGTTTGAGGCTGTGGACAGGTGTCTTTTATACAGATAACGAGTTCAAACAAGTGACATTAATAAAGGTAACGAGTGGAGGACAGAAGAGCTTCTTAAAGAAGAAGTTACAGGTCTGTGAGAGCCAGAGATCTTCCTTGTTTGAAGTGACCAAATATTTATTTGCCACCATAATTTACAAATAAATTCATTAATATTCCTACAATGTGAATTCCTGTTTTTATTTTCACATACTGTCTCTCACAGTTGAAGTGTACCTATGATGAAAATTACAGACCTCTGTCATCATTTTTAGTGGGAGAACTTGCACAATCGGTGGCTGACTAAACACTTGTTTGCCCCACTGCATATAAATGCCTTACAACACAAATTTTATTGCAAATAATCTAAAAACAGAGAACGCCTTCTGATTGACACAGGAAATTATGCTCTACAAGTCAACCAATCACAGGCCTTTTCTTGAAAGGACTTACAAGCGGAAGAACGAGACAGTGTAGCATACGCTTGCCTCTTGACACAGACGTAATGTTTTGTTATGTTTGATAGCACTCATAAAGCCTGCATTGCGCAGAAATCAGCGATGAGGGAAAAAAAAGCAAATGTTGTGATGCGTTTTTTAAATTAATTTAAGTATGCTTAAAATGATCCAAAATACGTAAATATTAAAATGTTATAAATGTGCCCCTTACTACATTACATATATACTTACATCATGTTTATATACCTCTAACAGATGTATATAAACACTCCCACAGGGTCCATTGTAAGTGGACTTTTGATTGCATGTATTTAATATTTCGAATGCATTAAACAAAATCCGTTGTCATATCTTTCATAGTGATTCCGAACGATAGGCAAAATTCCAAAATAGTGGAGTTTCCCTTTAATCCCATATTCAGATTCCAGAAAACAGAGTGAGATGTTCTACCTCTTGTGCAAAACACAAATGCATAAAATTACTTAACACATTAAAATGACTAGTAAAACATTTAAAACACAACAACCAACTTCTAAAACATTAAAAATGACTCTAAAACACATCACTATAAAGACTTCTAAAACAAATTAAAAACAGAATGAGGTGTTTGCATCCTTTGCGAGCACATACACTCGGTGGCCTTGTGGGTGAACAGTGAAAGTGAATGGAAGACCTGAAGGATAAAATAAATTACGAGTGCGCATCATCAGTAGTGTTCCTCTGGGTCACTGGGTGTTTCGGCCTTTAACACTATACACCCTCTCCAGAGGCGGACAGCTACAGGATGATCAGACCTGAGCTTGCGACCCAAGTTCAATTAGCCATGAAAGTCACCTTGTTGGCAGACATATCAGGGGACCATGCATGGCAGGGGCATCCGGTTCCCTGAGTCAGATTTTGGTCTGCCTGACCAAAATCCCATAAATCACAGGAATGCAAAAACAATTAGAAAACAAATACTGTATTGATGTGTTATATGTTTTATACTGCAAAAAAGTAGACACTAGATGGCAGTAAAAGCTAGGAATTTAACGATATTAAATTTCTAGGTATTCTATTTTTGCTGTATACGTCTAAAAAAAAAAAAGCTTGGTAAAAATGCCAGTGTTTAAAAGGAAGTGTCAGGAATGTTTAGTATAAGCACACTTACTGTAATTGAACACAAACAAAGTAAAATATTCCAGTCGCATTTAATACAAGTATTTCTAAGTGCAAATATTTAAAAGAATACTGTATTTAAAGTAACTGTGAACATTCACTGTTGCAAGTGTAAAAGATTAACGTACAATTTAATGTCTTCCAACTTATACTTAGTGGGAAGCAGTGTTCTTACAGTGGTATTTTTTTATATTAGTCTGGAAAATGTTTCTCAGAAAAGTAAACTAATAATATAACTTTTAATGACAAAAAAACCTTCACAAACTGATGTTTCGCTTCTTTGGCTTCAAATATCTTTTCAGCTTGACGGTGCATCAGGCGGCGACTTGTCTAGCCCTGCCTTACGCCCGAGTCAACTAGAATAGGCTCCAGCCCCACGCGACACCGAGAGACAAGCGGTAGAAAAATAGATTGATGGATTTAGGACGTATCAAGTAGATTTTTCATTACTCATATTTCCTGCGCTGAACATTTTTTGGGGGTGATTTCCCACCATGCAGTGCGGCGAGAAGAGCTGGCCGTGTTACCTTGGAAACACTCGAAACAAAGGTGGCTAGACGTAATGTTTTGTTATGTTTGATAGCACTCATAAAGCCTGCATTGCGCAGAAATCAGCGATGAGGGAAAAAAAAGCAAATGTTGTGATGCGTTTTTTAAATTAATTTAAGTATGCTTAAAATGATCCAAAATACGTAAATATTAAAATGTTATAAATGTGCCCCTTACTACATTACATATATACTTACATCATGTTTATATACCTCTAACAGATGTATATAAACACTCCCACAGGGTCCATTGTAAGTGGACTTTTGATTGCATGTATTTAATATTTCGAATGCATTAAACAAAATCCGTTGTCATATCTTTCATAGTGATTCCGAACGATAGGCAAAATTCCAAAATAGTGGAGTTTCCCTTTAATCCCATATTCAGATTCCAGAAAACAGAGTGAGATGTTCTACCTCTTGTGCAAAACACAAATGCATAAAATTACTTAACACATTAAAATGACTAGTAAAACATTTAAAACACAACAACCAACTTCTAAAACATTAAAAATGACTCTAAAACACATCACTATAAAGACTTCTAAAACAAATTAAAAACAGAATGAGGTGTTTGCATCCTTTGCGAGCACATACACTCGGTGGCCTTGTGGGTGAACAGTGAAAGTGAATGGAAGACCTGAAGGATAAAATAAATTACGAGTGCGCATCATCAGTAGTGTTCCTCTGGGTCACTGGGTGTTTCGGCCTTTAACACTATACACCCTCTCCAGAGGCGGACATCTACAGGATGATCAGACCTGAGCTTGCGACCCAAGTTCAATTAGCCATGAAAGTCACCTTGTTGGCAGACATATCAGGGGACCATGCATGGCAGGGGCGTCCGGTTCCCTGAGTCAGATTTTGGTCTGCCTGACCAAAATCCCATAAATCACAGGAATGCAAAAACAATTAGAAAACAAATACTGTATTGATGTGTTATATGTTTTATACTGCAAAAAAGTAGACACTAGATGGCAGTAAAAGCTAGGAATTTAACGATATTAAATTTCTAGGTATTCTATTTTTGCTGTATACGTCTAAAAAAAAAAAAAGCTTGGTAAAAATGCCAGTGTTTAAAAGGAAGTGTCAGGAATGTTTAGTATAAGCACACTTACTGTAATTGAACACAAACAAAGTAAAATATTCCAGTCGCATTTAATACAAGTATTTCTAAGTGCAAATATTTAAAAGAATACTGTATTTAAAGTAACTGTGAACATTCACTGTTGCAAGTGTAAAAGATTAACGTACAATTTAATGTCTTCCAACTTATACTTAGTGGGAAGCAGTGTTCTTACAGTGGTATTTTTTTATATTAGTCTGGAAAATGTTTCTCAGAAAAGTAAACTAATAATATAACTTTTAATGACAAAAAAACCTTCACAAACTGATGTTTCGCTTCTTTGGCTTCAAATATCTTTTCAGCTTGACGGTGCATCAGGCGGCGACTTGTCTAGCCCTGCCTTACGCCCGAGTCAACTAGAATAGGCTCCAGCCCCACGCGACACCGAGAGACAAGCGGTAGAAAAATAGATTGATGGATTTAGGACGTATCAAGTAGATTTTTCATTACTCATATTTCCTGCGCTGAACATTTTTTGGGGGTGATTTCCCACCATGCAGTGCGGCGAGAAGAGCTGGCCGTGTTACCTTGGAAACACTCGAAACAAAGGTGGCTAGATTTGCATTGCAGATTGCAAATTTTCTTACCTCTGCCAAAGACTTTATGTTTTGGCCCGGGCTTATTTGTCTGTTTGTTAGCAACATAAATCAACCAGATATTGACAGACTTAATGTGCAAAAAAACTATTTATTTGATCTAACGAGTACGAACATCCTTCACTTCCTGCTTACGTCGCTCAATGGCCCCACCTTTCCGGTCCCGAGATATGCAGAGGACTCAGGGAGATGTAGTTTTTGTACAGACCCGGCTAACGCGAAAACGTCAGAAAGAAAACTACACTCACAAAGTTTTCATTTGATACCGTCACACGTCACTGTATTATTGAAAAGGCTTTGAAACCGAAACTCTGCAGTATTTATAATACGGTTACATACCTAGTAAAAGCACATAGTCTGAGTTCACTGACACATTACTGTAGTGTTTTAATTCATTACAACTAAGCAATAAGTTATTATAATTACAAAAACAAACATTATCAAAGGCTCTCTTGTCTGCGGACTGCTCTGTTGTCCACAATTTGCAGATATTCTCAGTGTATGTTTCACGCTTAAAGTATCGTCCATCTTAAACAATGTATGTTCCAACAGTATGTTCGTTAACAGCATTTGTAAACTGTTGAGCGCAATCAATGGCGCAAATCTTGATTGGTAAATGAGAGATGATGAGACATTGTCATTACACTTGAGCATCTCCAACATGTAAGTCCTGCCTCTTTGCTGGGTCAGCATTGCAAAGGAAAACATAATCCTAAATGCCTAACCAACAACGTTATTGCTGTTCAAAAGGAAAAAAACAAACACGCTGCAACCGTCACGCGGTAATCACAATTCGGTTGAAGCAGAGAGACAGGGAGGAGTGTGTGGATAGAAGCTTCTGAGAGCGACACACCCATCATGGTTTAAAAGCCCGTCATTACAGAGACTCACAAATGATAGCTCTGCCTTAAACAACAGGCTGCACTGCAAAGACTTCTGATTCTTACAGACAACATGGCTTAGAATGAATTCACCTCTCAGATAAGGGAAAGAGTCTGAACATATTTGAAGAAATAGCTTGTTCAAACCTGCCCTCAATATCTGGCATCTCTGTTCCAGCAGGTAAACGTTGTCATACCTGCGGGCCAGATGCAAAGCATGTCAGTAACACAAACTAACCCAGTATTTTTCAACCAGTGTGCCGTGAAATACAGTCTGGTGTGCTGTGGGAGATTATGTCATTTCACCTAGCTGGGTTAAAAGTATTTTATACAAACCAGTAGTTATGATCTGCGAATAATTTACCGTTGTTGAGTGTCTGTCCTATCTAGAGCTCGGCAGAGTAACCGTGTAATACTCTTCCATATCAGTAGGTGGCAGCAGGTAGCTAATTGCTTTGTAGATGTCAGGAATGATGACGATGGTTTGTCAAGATCTTAATACGTAGATGACAGTGGGAGGCAGCGTTAAGGTAAAGAAAAAATAAACAAAAGGTAAGTGCCGCTAAGAAAAGGCATTGAAGCTTAGGGAAGGCTATGAAAAAACGAAACTAAAAACTGCACTGGCTGCAAAGTAAACAAAAACAGTCCAACAATGCTGGACGACAGCAAAGACTTACAGCGTGCGGAGCAGAGACAGCATCCACAAAGTACATCCGAACATGACGCGGCAATCAAAAATGTCCCCACAAAGAAAGATAGCGTCCGCACAACTGAAATAGTCTTATTCTTGATTGCTAAAACAAAGCCGGTGCGGGTAATATCGCTCAAAGGAAGACATGAAACTGCTACAGGAAAATACCAAAAAAACAGGAAAAAGCCACTAAAATATAAGAGCAAGACAAGAACTAAAACACTACACACAGAAAAACACCAAAAAACTCCAGATAATTAACGGCATGACATGACAGGTCGTGACAGCTTTTGAGACAAAAGCTATTGTGATGCATGGTTGGTTATGGTTTGAGCTAAACAATTGCGAGAACAACATTTTACTGTCGATAGCGACAGCCGAGTTTAATCTTTTTATGTTTTCTGCTGGTTTCTATAAAAAAAATTGTGCCTTAGCTAAAAAAAGGGTGAAAAACACTGGACTAACCAACTGGCCGACAGCATGTATCACTGTGACATATATGCATGCATCTTCTGCATTGTTTTAAAGGCAGTGCAAAACTTGCCAGCCTCACTCCACCAGTGATCCACAACAGCAGATCCCTGCCAATCCCACTGAAAGTTGAGAAGGTGCAAGCCTGCACAAAAGACATTGAAAAATGAAACGAAGCACGCCTGTTATCTTGCCACACCCCACACGTCCGGACCCACGCAACAGGTTCTTGCTTTTGTTGCGCCAGGTGAGTCTGCACCAACACAACCATTTCTGCTCCTCCTCCAACCAATGGAGCACTATGAACAACATTAAAAAATAAAAATTTGAATGAGCGAAACTTTCAGGAAGATTTCATCATGACACAAGCGATAAAGCCAGACTGGACTTTGACCTCACAGTCTGTGACACAGCGAGCGGGCTGGTCACTTCCGTGTATTCTAGTCACTCTGACTATTCCGTTTCCAACTATCCAGTTATCGAATAAATGCGTCCAATTTACCGTGTCCAATAATCGAACATAATATATATATATAGGTAGATAGACATATAGATTAAAATGTCACTATTTTACCCACATCAATCATAAAGTTTAGAGTTATGTGTATTTAAATTGTGATAAACTTTGTACAGAAAATAAAGTTACGCATATACTGAGGGAACTATTAGCCCAAAATAAAACAACTCATAACATTTCGAACCAACAAATGGAGAAACATAGCATGTAGCTCCTGTTAGCTATCATGCTAACAACATTTACCAAATTAGAACCATTTTTTTTCTTTGCGGCGACAACACATCTCAAACAAGCGCAGCGACCATATTAATCACGAACCGCTTGTCAATGTTTTGTTTTTAATCATTCCGTAAGTGCCAGCGATGTAGTTTCAGGCCTAGCCTAGTCAAACCTAGCCTAGCCCGACTGCACATACGTTAAATCCGAATCTCAAACCGGAGAAGGAGTGAGTTCGGCCGTTATGAAAACCAAACACCAGTATGTAAAGTCGAGCAAAATACCTTCAATGTAGGAAATAAACAACCGCTGAAATTAAGGTCAGAGAAAACACCCACCTATGCAACTCCCTCTGTGTCAGGGTTGTTCACTCGACTGGGCTCTACCTTCTCCGAAGGAGGAAGAAGTGGGCGGTACCTGAGCAACGCCTGGGCGAAGGAGGGGACATGTACTCAGCATTTTTTAGGACATATGAAGATACATGTAAATATGATTGTAATTGTAACGTGTTCATTAGTTAGGACTATTGTTACAAGTTACATGCACTTTTTTGTACCCTGGCGGAGCATACTGTATTCACCTCCAACGTCTTAATTTCAATGTAAAGTTTATCAACTGTGCATTACACCGAATGCGTCATTTAAGTTGTACTTTAATATCGGACAGGTATACGTAAAGTCTAAGCAACATTCTGTATTTTCAGTTGCTTTCAAATACCACCCTCGCGTGGTATTTCCTCCACTTTGTTTTAAATGTGTTATTATTTTTTTTATATATGTTTTTTTTTTTTCAACATTTACAAACGGTTGAGAAATAATAATCAAAGTAAGTACAAAAACAGTACAAAAACCGTACAAAACAGCGCCACGGGTTGTATATATATATATATATATATATATATATATATATATATATATATATATATATATATATATATATATATATATATATATATATATTTATATATATATATATATATATATATATATATTTATATATATATATATATATATATATATATATATAGCACTTTCAGTAAATAACTTAAATTTGGAAAACAGCATCATTGTTTTCACAGCTTTTTGGTTGTTATAGGTAGAGAGTGTTTTAACGTAGAGTTCTGATTATTTTTTTAAAGGCACAAAAAACAGGTTGGGTATTGAGAAAACTTACATTTATGTATAAAACTTAGCCAATATTATAATGAGGTTGCAAAGGTATAATTCCCTTTCAAATGTTTTTTCATACAGTCGGATGGCGTGGTGAAGTGGGAGAGTGGCCGTGCGCAACTCGAGGGTCCCTGGTCCAATCCCCACCTAGTACCAAACTCGTCACGTCCGTTGTGTCCTGAGCAAGACACTTCACCCTTGCTCCTGATGCGTACTGGTTAGCGCCTTGCATGGCAGCTCCCTCCATCAGTGTGTGAATGTGAAAGTAATGTCAAAGCGCTTCAAGTACCTTGAAGGTAGAAAAGCACTTAAAAGTACAACCCATTTACCATTTACAGTGTAAATCCAAATAGCACATCTTTAAAACAAAGCACACATTTGTCATGAATATTGTCCAAGATGAAGCGACAGATGCCCTGCCATAGTGATCGAGTGCTTTCACAAGTCCAAAACAGGCGGTAAACAGTCTCTGGATGCATGTTACATAAGGTGCAGGTAACATCAATGTTCTTCTTGTACCTAACCATCATAATCTTGACAGGGTAATAATGATGAATGATTTTAATTTAATTTTAATGACTTTGTTGGTAAGTAAATACCTGTTAGGAAGGGACCACGTTTTGACCCAGCAGATGTCATTCACAACATTAATCCAGAGCGCAATTACATAGGAGACAGACACACAATCATTTTGGAATAAGCTGCAGATTTTTATGTTACTTTTCTGATCAAAGTAAAGTTTCCCCACATGAGTGTCAGGAGGATCATTCACAATGTTTACAGCGGAAAGAAGAGATGAATAAGCCCTGTACAACATAACAACAACTGTTGAGAGTCACAGGGACCTTAAAATGGTTGAGAAATTCTTGGTAATTAAAAAGTTTACCTTCCTTTTTGAAAAGCCGACTCACTAAAATAATATCATCCTTGAACCAATTGTTGAGGAAAAGAGATTTCCTTTTGAAAAATATGTCTTTATTGTTCAAAATGAAATATTTCGTAAATGAGAAATTGTGCTTGTATATAAGAGACCATGCTAGAAGGGCTTGTTTGTGGAAGTTTGGAAGAGCAACATAAATCCTATCAATGTTGTAGTTACACAATAGCAAAAATTTTAGGCCTCCAAGGTTAGAAAATACATGATGAGAAATGAAGTTCCTAATTGAGGTAGGGTCTTTCAAATAGTGTCTTATCCAATTAATCTTGAAGGTGTTGTTTAGTGTAGTATAATCCAGATAGTTTAGACCACCCTGATTGTAAATGTTCAACAGATTTCTTAATATAATGAATTTTATTTTTCCAAATAAAGTCAACAAGTATTTTGTCAATAATCTTACATATTTTTTGGTTAACATCTAAAGAAAGAGCCGCATACGTAAGCCTGGAGATACCTTCTGCTTCGGAAAATCTCTCTGTAGCATTGGTTAAATAATTTATTTGTTTTTTCTACCACTGGAGTAAAGTTCAAGACCGATCTAGAACTCTGATTTTTAGGGATAAGTATTCCTAGGTAATTTATACTATCCTTAACTGGAATTTGACATTAAGACATCCTTTTACTTTTCTTCACAGCCATTAGTTCACACTTATTCACATTCAGACAGAGACCAGAAGCCAAAGAGAAAACATGAATCACATCCGAGGCAAGAGGAATTTGAGAAGAGTTCTTCAAAAAGAGTGTTGTGTTGTGTTGTGAGCCAGTTGGCTGATAGTTATTTCTCTGTCTGATATGGACATCCCCCTTAAACGACTAGTTTTTATATGAACCGATAACAATTGGGTGGCTAACAAAAATAAATATGGCGAAATGGGACATCCTTGCTGTATCCCACGTTTTAATACGAATCTTGGAGATGTACCAGATTTTAGCTTTATCAAGCATTACCATTGGGGTATATTGTATATGCACCTTAGGAGGAGCTGCTCCAATTTCGTTGTTCTTTGAACCTGTTCATTGCAATAATGACAATAAAACTCTATTCTATTCTATTCTATTCTACCATTGTGGTACAAATTCTGGATTGTTTTGCGGAAAAAAATTGCCGAAGCCAAATTTGCCACGTGTCTTGAATATAAATTCATGTTCGATCGAGTCAAAAGCTTTGTAGAAGTCCAGGAAAAGAAGGAAGCTTTCATCATTAATGACCTCTGGGTAATCCAGTGATATGTGTCTCCCCCTCATAAATCCTAACTGTGTCTCATGGATAATGTCATCCAGAACCAATTTTAAACGTTTAGCAAAAATGATAGCTACAATCTTATAGTCATTGTTTAGAAGGCTAATTGGACGCCAATTAGCAATGATTAGTAAATCTTTGTTTGATTTGGGTATAAGGGTAATGAGGCTTGTGCTAATGTTGGAGGAAGGGCACCTGTATCAATACTTTCACAAAAAACTTCTAGTAAGAAAGGAGCTAGCTATTCTGAAAATATTTTATAGAATTCAGATATAATACCATCCACTCCAGGTGATTTGTTATTTTTTAAAGTTTTAATTGATTCCACTACTTCCTTGAGACAGATTGGATGGTCTCAAAATACTTGGTCAGCTGTGCTGATTGTTTTAGTGTCAGTTAAGGCAGTGGTTCTCAACCTTTTTTCAGTTATGTACCCCCTGTGAACATTTTTTTAATTCAAGTACCCCCTAATCAGAGTAAAACATTTTTGGTTGAAAAAAATATATAAAGTAGTAAAATACAGCACTATGTCATTAGTTTCTGATTTATTAAATTGTATAACAGTGCAAAATGTTGCTCATTTGTAGTGGTCTGTCTTGAACTATTTGGAAAAAAATATATAAAAATAACTAAAAACTTGTTGAAAAATAAACAAGTGATTCAATTATAAATAAACATTTCTACACATAGAAGTAATCATCAACTTAAAGTGCCCTCTTTGGGGATTGTAATAGAGATCCATCTGAATTCATGAACTTAATTCTAAACATTTCTTCACAAAAAAATACATTTTTAACATCGATGTTTATGGAATATGTCCAGAAAAAAATCTAGCTGTCAACACTGAATATTGCATTGTTGCATTTCTTTTCACAGTTTATGAACTTACATTCATATTTTGTTGAAGTATTATTCAAATATTTAAAAAAAAATATCACATACCCCTTGGCATACCTTCAAGTACCCCCAGGGGTACGCGTACCCCCATTTGAGAACCACTGAGTAAAGGCATCCATAAACTAAACAGCATCACTTTCACAGTATTGACTATTGTATAATTTTTTGTAAAATTGAGAACAATAATTTGAAATCTGTTTTGAATCATTGCAAACACAATCGTTTATTTTCAGTTGATCAATGGTGTTGTTTTGAGACTGCGATTTTTCTAAACGAAAGAAATACGCAGAATTGTGTTCACCTTCCTCCAGCCATTGTTTCCTAGATCAGTGGTTCTCAACATTTTTTCAGTGATGTATCCCTGTGAAAATTTTTTTAATTCAAGTACCCACTAATCAGAGCAAAGCATTTTTGGTTGAAAAAAAGAGATAAAGAAGTAAAATACAGCACTATGTCATCGGTTTCTGATTTATTAAATTGCATAATAGTGGAAAATATTGGTCATTTGAAGTGGTCTTTCTTGAACTATTTGGAAAAAAAGATATAAAAATAACTAAAAACTTGTTGAAAAATAAACAAGTAATTCAATTATAAAAAAAATATTTCTACACATAGAATTAATCATCAACTTAAAGTGCCCTCTTTGGGGATTGTAATAGAGATCCATCTGGATTCATGAACTTAATTCTAAACATTTCTTCACAAAAAAAGTAATCTTTAACATCAATATTTATGGAACATGTCCACAAAAAATATAGCTGTCAACATTGAATACTGCATTTTTGCATTTCTTTTCACAGTTTATGATCTTAGATTCATATTTTGTTGGAGTATTATTCAATAAATATATTTCTAAAGGATTTTTGAATTGTTGCTATTTTTAGATTTAAAAAAAAAAAAATCTCACGTACCCCTTGGCATACCTTCAAGTACCCCCAGGGGTACGCGTACTCCCATTTGAGAACCAATGTTCTAGATCTTACAACGGCTCCTCCTGCTTTCGATTGATACAATTTGTCTAATTTATTTTGGCTTTCTAAGAGACTTTCTTTTTCTTCTGCTGACATATTATCTGGACATATAGAGGATAATGCAGTAATGATGGAAATCAAATGTTCTTCCTCAGAACGCTTACTCTCAGCTAGATTACTGCAATATGTTTTAATAAATTTACCTACTTCACATTTAATTGTTTTGGGTTTTGGCTTTATTAAAAAAATGTTATTAGATCTTTAATCTTCATTTTAACTGCTTCCTGACATAAAACCAAACTATTGAGTTTCCAGTATGAGCTTTTTGAACAATTGTGAGAGGGATGAAGAGGGATGTGAATCTGTATAGCCATATGATCAGTCAAAGGAGTGGTGAGAATTTGAACAGTAACATTGTTTTGCAGTGATTTAGACACGGACCACATGTCTATTTTAGATTTACTTGAGCCTGACTTATTAGACCAGATAAAAGTCTTATCAGGATTTTTATATCTCCAGGCTTCAATTAAATCAAGCCCATTAGTAACTTTGGATTTGAGCTGACACTATTTTGAGACCCTGGTAGCCATCTCTCAAGTGAACTGTCAATGACAGTATTAAAGTCAACTCCTACATGTATATACGCATTTGGAAATTTGGCAAGCCAGTTTAGAATTTTATTTTCCACTTCATTAAATAAAATTGTATTTTCAGGCACTGAGTTATATCCCTAAATGTTAGCAACTATAAAGTTAGTTTTCTGAATCTCAAAAACCTGACAAATATAATGGACATTTTCATCACAATCACTATGATGCAATAAGACTCTTTTAATATTGTTTTTGAGTGTGCCAACTCCGCCAGAACGCTGTGATGCATGAGAGCAATATATCGCATTACCCCATTGAGATCTCCAAAACTTTACATCATCATTCATACTGTGTGTCTCATGCAAAAAACATAAATCGGTTTTACATTGTTTAAGAAATAAAAATAAAGCTTTGTGCTTCAAGTTCTGCCTTAACCCCCTGGCGTTGAGATAAACTATAGATAAAGACAAGGCTAAACAGAAATCAATTAGAATTAGAAAATGCTTAGAGTTAGAAACCAAGCAACTAGACGCTGCTGCAACAACATCATATTAATATTCAGAAAAGGGCAAAAAAACGGCTTGTGTGTAAGTTGTAACTCCAACCAACCATCTATCCACCTCTTTTAACAAAATAAAGACAAGAGTAAGTTAATGTCTGAAAGGTGTTGTGACAGGTTTCCAGCCGCCATCGTGCGGGTTACATGGACCATCGATGCAAGGCGCCTCGTAGCAGGTTTGACACTCGTTTATTATTTCAATAAACATGGTTGCGTCACAGTCGGTCGCGCCAATTTCCAGCGCGACCTCCTTTGCTGCTCGTCTCGGATCGCCTTTCGGTGGCCGGTGGCTTCGTCTTCCTCGCGGGCTCATTCTTCTTCTGGTCGCTCTCGTCGTCTTTCGCTGTTGTTTCTTCTCCATCTTCTGCCCCGATCGCTCCTCCTTCCCTCCTTTTATACTTCAGGAGAAGATGCACGGATTTAGAGCAGGTGTGTGATTTACGCAACTGAATCGGATTGCTGCAGCGTCGCTCCAAGCATGCCCCGCCTCTCCGCTCCGCCGCCCACTCCACCTCCTGGCCGCTATCATGAGATCATGAGTAGGACCGCTACCCTGCTGTCTGCCCGTCGGCTCCGCCTCTCCACAGGTGTATCTTCAGACTGGAAGAAGGGATTTCTTTTTTCTCGATAAATGCCCAACCGCCTATGAAGTAGGCAATTTTCCCTGCCTTGCGAGCTTCATCCACCAGTGGCCATAACTTCATTTTTACTTTTCTGTCAACTTTACAGAGATCCTTGGCGAAACGCAGCCCATTGTCTCGCAGGTAAGAGGAATGCTTTGCAGTGGCCCAGACTGCAGCTCTGTGCACCCAGGAGGAAAACTTCAGCAAAACACATCTGTTACCTTCCGGCTTCTTCACACCAACGCAATGCACGGTGTTGATAACATTCGGGAGCCGTTCAGCATTAGACAGCAGCAGAGCCTGGCAAACTCGGATAACATCTTCACCTATATCTCTGTCCTCCACACACTCGGCCACACCACGCAGTCTCAGGTTTCATCGTCTTGAATATCTCTCCATCTTGGTGATGCATTCTTGAAATACATTGATTAGCTTCTTGTCCACTTCCACAGACAGTTCCAGCCCAGAAACTCTCCCCGTAATCTTACTTGTTATCAAACTTGTTCCACTTCAGCATTTCCGCTAGCAATTTGAATGGCATTGGCCTGGATCAACTTCTTCAGCTCATCTGAGTGAGTGTTCAGCTCGTCTGAGGGGGCGTTAATTTACGTGGCTATCGTAGCAACAATGTCGCTATTGCCCATTTCATCTTTACCTTTCTTGGCGGGAAGCTTCTTGGCAGGGAAGGAAAAACTTCTTAATTCATGGGAAATGTTTTCATGCTTTCCCAATTGATGATATAGTCATGGCAGTTGTCAAATAGCAGGTTTGAAGCTCTGGTTCTAGCGTTATCCGCCATTTTCCTGGCCCCCCTTTCTTTTTGAGCCAGAAGACGTCGACATAGTTCAAAGGAGCAGCCGTTAAAGTCCAGCCAAATGAAACACAAAATTAACTAAATACTATAGGGAAACTATTAAGTCTCTTTTCAATCATATACGAGCTGTTTTCGCAGGATTATATTCTCATTTTCTCCCCCATTTCCTCCACTTATACAACGGGTGAGACTTTGTTTTGACATCATACCCATGTTCGGTCGAATCGAGCTGCTCCGTCAAAAAAAGCTAACAGTTTCCATTCCTGTTTAAACAACAGCGATGAAAAAAAATGTAGTCTACTGTTATTTAGCTGTAATTGTCTACATGTTTGGCTTACTGTCCGTTAATACAGGGGACTCCAACCACCGGTCCGGGGACCGGCACCGGTCTGTGACGCAAACAGAGACATTAAATAATGTATAACCGATTGCATTTTCTCCAACAAATATTTTGCCAGTCCCACCAATAAGCTTGTTCGTAGATGTATTATAATAAATGAAAATAGCATAACATAACATAACATTATAAAACTCCTGTTAGGAAGTCGCCATTTGCTATATTTGTTACAGCTTGATGACCTAGGATCAGGGCAGATCAGGAACAAAGTGACCATAGTAGTTCAAGTGCATAAGGCAGATAGAGAACTGCTAAATTGTTGCATTTAATAATAGTGCTGAAGGAAGAATATACACATCTTCTTTGGCCTAGTAAGTTAAAGTCCAGGTATTATTGCACATAGTCCTGTTACACAAGTAGTTAGCAATAATGGATGTATTTACACATGAAAAATTGGACCAAAAGACCTAACAGTGTATCTACAAATGAAATATTGCAAAAAATATGAATACATGAGTTTTAGAATGGAAATAGAAATCCACAGAAATGTATACATTTTTCATGCACTTATTTGCTGTATTGATCTGCCACACGTGGAAGGCCAGTCCGTAAAAATAATGCCTATACTGACACGTGGTGAAAAAAAGGTTGGGGACCCCTGCGTTAATATACAATGTGAACTTCCTCATTCTACGAGAGTATACATGCTTACCGGTCAGGAAACACAATGGTTAAAATATAGTTTAAATAATGACTAGTAGTGCAAGTGACAAAGTCTACACAAGGTAAACTCAGTGGTTAGAGTGTCCACCCCTAAGATCGGAGGGTCGTGAGTTCAAACCCCGTTCGAGTCATACCAAAGACTACAAAAATGGAACCCATTACCTCCCTGCTTGAAACTCAGCATCGAGGATTGGAATTGGGAGTTAAATCACCAAAAATGATTCCCGGGCGCGGCCACCTGCTCCCCTCACCTCCCTGGGGTGATCAAGGGTGATGGGTCAAATGCAGAGAAGAATTTCGCCACACCTAGTGAGTTTGTGACAATCATTGGTACTTTAACTTTATTGTTTAAGTCTACACAAGTGGATCATTTTACTTTTAAATTGTCCAGAAAAAAATAAAATAGCGTTAATGGGCCTACGCAAAAGCGTTGAGTCGCTCTTTTTGACAAAGCAGCTCGATTTGACAGAACAGTACCTTGAAGAATTTTTTTTTCTCCAGTGTAAGGACTGAAGTGCTTTCAGGCGCAAATGGCACTCTAGGCCATACTGAAAATATTGCTATCGATCCCAAACACATGAAAATAAACAAACATGTGGTGGGTGGACAGCGCGCTTTTCTTTCCACCAGAAATATGGAGCTGTATTTACAAGTACATACAGCACCTGTGACAATATAACAGGACAAACGTCACCTCACCAAAAGCTTACAGCACCTGCTATTCCCAGGCGGTTCTCCCATCTGAGTAATAACCAGAAACCACCTTGCTTAGCTTCCAGGATCTGACGTGCGCAGGGTAGTATGGCCGTAAGCCAAGGAATACCCCTCACAAACACACGTTTGAATTTGACACCGTGTCGAAGCACTTGAAGGCTCAAATGGCACTCTTGGCCTTACTGAAAATCTTGCTATCAATTCCAAACACACTCAAAAATAAACAAACATGTGGGGAGTGGACAGCACCGTTTTCTTTCCACTAGTAATATTAAAGGCCTACTGAAACCCACTACTACCAACCACGCAGTCTGATAGTTTATATATCAATGATGAAATATTAACATTGCAACACATGCCAATACGGCCGGTTCAGTTGACTAAATTGCAATTTTAAATTTCCCACGGAGTTTCTTGTTGAAAGCATCGCGGAATGATGACGTGTGCGCGTGACGTCACAGACTGTCAGGAAATATTAGCTCAGCACCAGTTACGGCTAAAAGTCGTCTCTTTTCATCACATAATTACACAGTAATTTGGACATCTGTGTTGCTGAATCTTTTGCAATTTGTTCAATTAATAATGGAAACTATAAAGAACAATGCTGTTGGTGGAAAGCGATGTATTGCAGCCTGTCTTTAGCACCGAGACACAGCCGGTGTTTCTTTGTTTTTAACACAGAGCGCTCAAGCGAACATGTTTCTCCACGTCAACCAGCATGTTTTTGGATGGGAAAATTGTGATATATATCTTACCGGAGACATCACTGGATTATTCGTCCTCCTGCAGTAGCTGTTTAAAAGGCAGCTGTGAGCTTGGCTCCTCGGCTTCTCTCTGAGACACTGCGTGTTCACCGCAGCCATCCGACCTCGAAGTATGTCTTTACAATCTCACTAAAACACTAATAAAACAATAAGCAGATAAGGGATCTTCCAGAATTATCCTAGTAAATGTGTCTAATTACATCTGAAACGCTCACACTGCCGCCGCCCGGAGCCGTCGCTTTTTATTTTATTATATTATTATAATAACGGTGCTGTCCACTCCCCACATGTTTGTTTATTTTTGAGTGTGTTTGGAATTGATAGCAAGATTTTCAGTAAGGCCAAGAGTGCCATTTGAGCCTTCAAGTGCTTCGACACGGTGTCAAATTCAAACGTGTGTTTTTGAGGGGTATTCCTTGGCTTACGGCCATACTACCCTGCGCACGTCAGATCCTGGAAGCTAAGCACTATATAAGTAAACATTGATTGATTGATTGATAGTCCTTCACTATCAATATCATCATCCACAAATCTTTCATCCTCGCTCAAATTAATGGGGAAATTGTTGTTTTTTCGGTCCGAATAGGTCTTGCTGCTAGAGGCTCCCATTAAAAACACTGTGAGGACGTGAGGAGCCCTCACCCTTGTGACGTCATCGTCTGCGACTTCCGCTAAAGGCGAGGCTTTTTTATCTGCACCAAAAGTTGAGAACTTTATTGTCGATGTTCTCTACTATATCCTTTCAGCAAAAATATGGCAATATCGCGAAATGATTGAGTATGACACATAGAATGGACTTGCTATCCTCGTTTAAATAAGAAAATCTCATTTCAGTAGGCTTTTAACCTGTATTGACAAGTAGGTATAGCACCTTCGCCAAGGGTAAGCCGAGATGTGACCTTCCAAAACACACTTTTAAACTTGACACCCTGTTCAAGCCCTTTCAGGCGCAAATGGCACTCTTGGCCATACTGAAAATCTTGCTATTGATCCCAAACACACTCAAAAATAAACAAACATGTGGTGGGTGGACAGCGCCCTTTTCTTTCCACCAGCAATATAGAGCTGTATTGACATGTACGTACAGCACTTGGGACAATAGCAAAACCGGACAAAAGGCGCCTCACCAGAGAGCTTACAGACCCTGGTATTCTCAGGCGGTATTCCATTCAAGTACTATCCAGCCCCAACCCTGCTTAACTTCCGAGATCGGGCGTGCTCAGTGCAGTATTGCTGTAAGCCTAGAAATATTTCTCAAAAACACCCTTTTAAACTTGACTCCCTATCAAAGCACTTTACCTCGCAAATGGCACTCCTGGCCACACTGAAAATATTGGTATCGATCCCAAACACACTCGAAAATAAACAAACATGTGGTGGGTGGACAGCGCCCATTTCTTTCCACCACCACTATGAAGCTGTATTGACTAGTATGTAGAGCAGTGGTTGTCAACCTGTTCTCAGTGATGAACCCCCTGTGAACATTTATTTAATACAAGTACCCCCTAATCAGAGCAAAGCATTTTTGGTTGAAAAAAAGAGATAAAGAAGTAAAATACAGCACTATGTCCTAACAGTGCAAAAATATTGCTCTTTCTTGAACTATTTGGAAAAAAAGATATAAAAATAACTAAAAACTTGTTGAAAAATAAACAAGTGATTCAATTCTAAATAAAGATTTCTACACAAGGAAGTAATCATCAACTTAAAGTGCCCTCTTTGGGGATTGAAATAGAGATCCAACTGGATTCATGTACTTATTTTGAAACATTTCTTCACAAAAAAAAGGAATCTTTAACATCAATATTTATGGAATATGTCCACAAAAAAATCTAGCTGTCAACACTGAATATTGCATTGTTGAATTTCTTTTCACAGTTTATGAACTTACATTCATATTTTGTTGAAGTATTATTCAATAAATATATTTATAAAAGATTTTTGAATTGTTGCTTTTTTTAGAATATTCAAAATAAATCTCACGACCCCTTGACATACCTTCAAGTACCTCCAGGGGTACGCGTACCCCCATTTGAGAACCACTGTTGTAGAGCACTCACTAGCAAAACAGGACAAACGCCGCCCTCTGCTGGGAGCCTTACAAAAAGCTTATAGCACCTGGTATTCCCAGGCATTCTCCCATCCAAGTACTAACCATGCCCGACCTTGCTCAGCTTATGAAATGATGAGAGCGGGTGTGCTCAGAGTAATATGGCCGTAAGCCAAGACGCACCTCCAAAACACACTTTTAAACTTGACACCCTGTTCAAGTGCTCTCAGGCGCCAATGGCACTCTTGGCCATACTAAAAATCTTGCCATGATCCCAAACACACTCAAAAGTAAACAAACATGTAGTGGGTGGACAGCGCCCTTTTCTTTCCAAAAGCAATATTGAGCTGTATTGACAAGTACGATACCACCTGCGCCAATAGCAAAACAGGACAAGTGCCGCCCTCTGCTGGGAGCCTTACCAATAGCTTACAGCAGTGGTCCCCAACCTTTTTGTATCCGCGGACCGGTCAGCGCTTTATAATTTGTCCCTTTGTCATGAAAAGGGGACGTTTTTGTCATGAAAAAGGGAGATTTTTGTGGTTGATGCACTAATTGTAAGTGTATATTGTGTTTTTTTTATGTTGATTTAATAAAGACATTTTTATTTTATTTTTTTATTTTATTTTTTTTATTCATTTTTTTTAATAAAAATGAATAAAAAAAATCTTCTGCGGCCCGATACCAATCTGGCCACGGCCCGGTACCGGGCCGCGGCCCAGTGGTTGGGGACCACTGGCTTACAGAACCTGGTATTCCCCGGTGGTCTCCCATCCAAATACTAAAGCTAAAGTTAAAGTTAAAGTACCAGTGATTGTCACACACACACTAGGTGTGGCGAAATTATTCACTGCGTTTGATCCATCACACTTGATCACACCCCGGGAGGTGAGAGGAGCTGTGAGCAGCG
This sequence comes from Nerophis ophidion, assembly GCF_033978795.1. Taxonomy (NCBI): domain Eukaryota; kingdom Metazoa; phylum Chordata; class Actinopteri; order Syngnathiformes; family Syngnathidae; genus Nerophis; species Nerophis ophidion. The sequence continues at coordinate 62,342,190 of NC_084611.1, read as the reverse complement.
GCGGTGGCCGCGCCCGGGTATCATTTTTGGTGATTCAACCCCCAATTCCAACTCTTAATGCTGAGTGCAAAGCAGGAAGGTAATGGGTCCAATTTATATAATCTTTGGTATGACTCTAGTTGGGTGTATAATGAAGACTGGAAGAGTCAGGATACATGGGATTCTGGGTATTTGTACTGTCGTGTGTATGTTGTGTTATACTGAAAATCTTGCTATCGATCCTAAACACACTCGATAATAAACAAACATGTGCTGGGTGGACAGGGCCCTGTTTTTCCACTAGCAATATGGAGCTTATTGACAAGTACGGAAAGCACTTATTACAATAGCAAAACAGGACAAAATACGCCTCACCAAAAAGATTACTGCACCTCGCATTGCCAGGCAGGCTACCATCCATGTACTAACCAGGGCAAACCCTGCTTAATTTCAGAGATTTGACATGCTCAGGGTAGTATGGCCGTAAACCGAGTAACACCCCTTTAAAACACATTTTCAAACTTGACACACTGTTGAAGCACTTCACGGCGCAAATGGCACTCTTGGCCATACTGAAATTGTGGGTGGACATTGCCCTTTTCTTTCCACCAGCAATATTGAGCTGTATTGACAAGTACGTATAGCACCTGTGCCAATGGCAAAACAGGACAAATGCCGCCTCACCAAAAACCTTACAGCACCTGGGATTCCCAAGCATTTTTCAATCGAAGTACTAAATAGGTCTGACCCTGCTTAGATTTCTAAGATCGGACTGGTTTAGGGTAGTATGGCCGTAAGCGGAGAAGTGCCCCTCTTAACCACACTATTAAACTTGACACACTGTCGAAGCGCTTTACGGCGCAAATGGCACTCCTGGCCATACTGAAAATATTGCTATCGATCCCAAACACACTCGAAAATAAACAAACATGTGGTGGTTGGAGAGCGCCCTTTTCTTTCCACCAGCAATATGGAGCTGTATTGACAATTACGTATATCACCTGTGCCAATAGCAAAACAGGACGAACTTCGCTTCACAGAACCTGATGCAATCAACCAGTCTCCCATCCAAGTGCCAACCAGGACTAACTCTACTTAGCTTTCGAGATTGGGTGTGTTTAGGGTAGTATGACCATAAGACAGTGCCTTTTTCACTCCACCAGCAAGTACGTAGAGCACTTGAGACTATAGCAAAACAGGACAAACGCCGCCCTCTGCTGGGAGCCTCACCAAAAGCGTACAGCACCTGATATTCCCAGGCGGTGTCCCATCGAAGTACAAACCAGGTCCGACCCGGTTTATCTTCCAAGAATCTGACGAGAGGGTCTGCTCAGAGTAGTATGGCCGTAAGCAGCGTAACACTCCTCAAAAACACACTTTTAAACTTGACACCCTGTCAAAGCGCTTTACGGCGCAAATAGCACTCTTGGCCATACTGAAAATATTGCTATCAATCCCAAACACTCTCAAAAATAAACAAACACGTGGTGGATGGACACGGCCTATTCTTTCCACCAGCAATATGGAGCTGTAATGACATTTACGTACAGCTCCTGTGCCAATAGCAAAACAGGACAAACGTCGCCTCACCAAAAGCTTACAGCACCTGTTAATCCCAGTCGGTCTACCATCCAAGTGCTAACCAGGACCAACCCTGCTTAGCTTTCGAGATCGGACGTGTTCAGGGTAGTATGGACGTAAGCCGAGAAATGCCCCTCCTAATCACACTTTTAAACTTGACACCCTATTCATGGGCTTTTAGGCCTAATGGCAGTCTTGACCATACTGAAAATCTTGCTATCGATCCCAAACAGACTCAAAAAAATAAACAATTATGTGGTGGGTTGACAGCGCCCTTTTCTTTCCACCAGCAACATGGAGCTGTATTGACAAGTATAGAAAGCACTTGTGACAATAGTAAAACAGGACAAAAGGCGCCTCAGCAAAAACCTTAAAGCACCCGGGATTCCCAGGGTGTCTTATAAATTATTAAATGGGTTGCACTTGTATAGCGCTTTTCTACCTTCAAGTTACTCAAAGCACTTTGACACTACTTCCACATTTACACACTGATGGAGGGAGCTGCCATGCAAGGCGCTAACCAGCACCCATCAGGAGCAAGGGTGAAGGGTCTTGCTCAGGACACAACGGACGTGACGAGGTTGATATTAGGTGGGGATTGAACCATGGACCCTCGGGTTGCGCACGGCCACTCTCTAACTGTGCCACGCCTTCCCTGTCTTCCATCAAATTACTAACCAGGTCCGATCCTGCTTAGCTTCCAAGATCTGACATGCTCAGGGGAGTATGGCCGCAAGTCTAAAACTGAGACTCCAAAACACAATTTTAAATCTGACACCGTGTTCAAGCTCTTTCAGGCGCTAACGGCAATCTTGGCCACACTGATAATCTTGCTATCGATCCCAAACACAATCGAAAATAAACAAATATGTGGTGGGTTGGCACCGCCCTTTTCTTTCCACCAGCAACATGGAACTTATTGACAAGTATAGGAAGCACTTGTGACAATAGCAAAACAGGACAAAAGGCACTTCACCAAAATGCTTACAGCATCTGGTATTCCTAGGCGGTCTTCTATCCAAGTACTAACCAGGCTTGACCCTGCTTAACTTCCAAGTGCTCAGGGTAGTATGGCCATAAGCCTAGAAATACTCTTCCCAAACACACTTTTAAAGAGGAACATTATAACCATACCTATGTAAGTGTCAATACCTTGATGTTGCAGAAAAACGACCATATGTTTTTTTAACTGATTTCCGAACTCTAAAAGGGTGAATTTGGCGATTTAAACGCCTGTCGAGCGATGACCTTTCACCCGTGACGTCACAACATGAAGCAATCCGCTATTTTCTTAATCTTATTACACGCACCAAGTCAAATCAGCTCTGTTATTTTTCCGATATCCACACAAGAATGCGTGGATATCCTGCGACACTCAAAGCAGATGCATTTCCAACAATAAAGTAAACGAAATCTGCAATATTGGAAGATAGACCACCACTGAATCTGCCCGAGTGCGAGCTATTCAGGGACGACAGCAGTCCCTCCCGCAGACGAGCGAGGTAAACCCCATGGATATGATTTATGCCACTTCTTTTTTTTGTCTCATTTTGTCCACCAAACTTACAAGGTTGTGCATGAATGCACAAAGGTGAGTTTTGTTGATGTTATTGACTTATGTGGCGTGTGCTAATCAGACAAGTTAATCGATGCTAACATGCTATTTAGGTTAGCTGTATGTACATATTGCATCATTATGCCTCATTTGTAGCTATATTTACATCCAGCCTTTCCCTCCACCCACATTTAATGCCAAACAAACACATACCAATCGTTGGTTGGAAGGCGATCGCTGAATTCATCTTCGCTTCTTCCGGGGCCGCTGTCTGTCGTGATATGGCTCAATAGCTTCAGTTTCTTCTTCAACTTCGTTTTGGCTACCTGCTTCCACACTCCAACCATACGTTTCAATACATGCGTAATCTGTTGAATCGCTTACGGCGCTGAAATCCGAGTCTGAATCCGAGCTAATATCGCTATACCTTTCTGTGCTATCCGTTTCTGTGTGATCACGCTGTGACGTCACAGGATAATGGATGGATGGATATAACTGCGGTTAAAATCAGGCACTTTGAAGCCGTTTTTCGGGACATTGCGTGATGGGTAAAAGTTTGAGAAAAACTTTGAAAAAAAAAAAAGCTACTGGGAACTGATTTTTAAATGGTAAATGGGTTATACTTGTATAGCGCTTTTCTACCTTCAAGGTACTCAAAGCGCTTTGACACTATTTCCACATTCACCCCTACACACATACATTCACACACTGATGGCGGGAGCTGCCATGCAAGGCCCTAAACACGAACCATCAGGAGCAGGGTGAAGTGTCTTGCTCAAGGACACAACAGGCGTGACGAGGTTAGTAGAAGGTGGGGATTGAACCAGGAACCCTCAGTTTGCTGGCACGGCCACTCCCCCAACCGCGCCACGCTGTCCCCATTGGTTTTAATCCTTCAGAAATTGTGATAATATTCCCCTTTAGACTTGAAACCTGTCGCAGTGCTTAGCGGCCATAATAGAAATATTGCTATCGATCCCAAACACAACCGAAAATAAACAAACATGTGATGGGTGGACAGCTCCCTTTTCTTTCTACCAGCAATATGGAGCTGTATTGACAAGTATGTAGAGCACTTGGTACAATAGCAAAACAGGAAAAACGCCACCCTCCGCTGGGAGCCTCACCAAAAGCTTACAGCACCTGTTATTCCCAGGCGTTTTTTTTGATTGATTGGTTGATTGATACTTTTATTGTAGATTGCACAGTTCAGTACATATTCCGTACAATTGACCACTAAATGGTAATACCCGAATAAGTTTTTCAATTTTTTTAAGTCGGGGTCCACGCTAATCAATTCATGGTATAAATATATACTATCAGCATAATACAGTCATCACACAGGTTAATCATCATAGTATGTACATTGAATTATTTACATTATTTACAATCCGGGGGTGGGATGATGAGCTTTGGTTGATATCAGTACTTCAGTCATCAACAATTGCATCAACAGAGAAATGTGGAAATTGAAACAGTGTAGGTCTTATTTAGTAGGATATGTACAGCCAGCAGAGAACATAGTGAGTTCAGATAGCATAAGAACAAGTACAGTATATACATTAGAAGTACATTTGATTATTTACATTAGGTTGTTTGTAATCCAGGAAGATGGGATGTGAATGGAGGAGGGTATTAGTAAAGTGTTGAAGTTGCCTGGATGTGTTGTTTTAGAGCGGTTTTGAAGGACTATAGAGATGCACTTACTTTTATACCTGTTGGGAGTGCTTCCACATTGATGTGGCATAGAAAGAGAACGAGTTAAGACCTTTGTTAGATCGGAATCTGGGTTTAACGTGGTTTGTGGAGCTCCCCCTGGTGTTGTGGTTATGGCGGTCATTTACGTTAAGGAAGTAGTTTGACATGTACTTCGGTATCAGGGAAATGTAGCGGATTTTATAGACTAGGTTCAGTGCAAGTTGTTTTACTCTGTCCTCCACCCTGAGCCAGCCCACTTTGGAGAAGTGGGTTGGATTGAGGTGTGATCTGGGGTGGAGGTCTAAAAGTAACCGGACTAGCTTGTTCTGGGATGTTTGGAGTCTAGATTTGAGGGTTTTGGAGGCGCTGGGGTACCAGGAGGTGCAAGCGTAATCGAAAAAGGGTTGAATGAGAGTTCCCGCTAGAATCCTCAAGGTGCTTTTGTTGACCAGAGAGGAGATTCTGTCGAGGAATCTCGTTCTTTGGTTAACCTTTTTGATTACCTTGGTTGCCCTTTTATCACAGGAAAGATTAGCCTCTAGAATGGAACCTAGGTAGGTGATCTAATCTTTCCTGGTGATAACGATGTCACCCACTTTTATAGTGAAGTCATTGACTTTCTTAAGGTTGATATGGGACCCAAATAGGATGGATTCCGTTTTACCTAAGTGTATGGATAGCCTGTTGTCGGCGAGCCAGGTGCAAATATTAAGGAGTTCAGCACTGAGGATTGTTCCACCTGTGACTTGTCCTTGCCGGATACCAGCAAGGCCGAGTCATCCGCAAACAGGAACAATTCACAGTGGCATGCTGATGGTATGTCATTTACGTATATTAAGAACACTAAAGGTCCTAGTATACTGCCTTGGGGGACTTCATCCAAGTGCCAACCAAGCCCAAGCCTGCTTAGCTTCCGAGATCGGACCTGTTCAGGGTAGTATGGCCGTAAGCCGAGAAGTGCCCCTCCAAACCACAGAATTAAATTTGACACCCTGTTCATGCGCTTTTAGGTCAAATGGCAGTCTTGACCATATGGAAAATCTTGCAATTGATCCCAAACAGACTCAAAAAAATAAACAAATATGTGGTGGGTTGACAGCACCCTTTTCTTTCCACCAGCAACATGTAGCTGTATTGACAAGTATGGAAAGCACTTGTGACAATAGCAAAACAGGACAAAAGTAACCAAAAACCAACCGGGATTCCCACTTTGTCTTCCATCCATCTACTAATCAGACCCGGTCCAACTTAGCTTCCAAGATTGGACACAATCAGGCGTGCTCATGGGAGCATGGTCGTAAGTCTAAAACTGAGACTTCGAAACACAATTTTAAACTTGACACTGTGTTCAAGCTCTATCAGGCGCAAATGGACAAGCTGGTAGAGAAGGCCAGTAACGTAGTGGGAGTGGAGCTGGACTCTCTGGCGGTGGTGTCAGAGAGGAGAAGTCTAGCAAAACTCCCGCCATTATGGAAAACACCTCTCACCCACTACACTCGGACCTTGCGGAGAGAATGAGCACGTTCAGTGGAAGGCTCAGACTCCCAAAATGTAACATGCAACGACACAGGAGGTCTTTCATACCGACAGCCATCAGACTGTATATTGAATATGTTCCTTGACTGCACTTAAATGTAGAATATATCTAGAATATATTTATATTATTCATATATTATATATTATATATATAATATATGTTGTATATTAATATTATTATTGTTGTCTATTGTGAGCAAACTGTGGTGCTGAATTTCCCCCTGGGATCATTAAACTACTTTCTATACTGTTCTATTCTAAATGGCAGTCTAGGCCATACTCAAATTCTTGCTATCGATCCCAAACACATTTGAAAATAAACAAATATGTGGTGGGTTGACAGAGCCCTTTTCTTTCCACCAGCAATAAGGAGCTGTATTGACAAGTATGTCAATACACCTGTGCCAATAGCAAAACAGGACAAACATCACCTCACCAAAGTCTTACAGTACTTGGTATTCCCAGGGAGTTTCCCACCCAAATAATTACGAGGCCTTCCTTTCCTTAGCTTTCCAGATAAAAAAAGATCCGGCATGCTTAGGGTAGAACTCTCCAAACCATACCCTCTTTTAAACTTGATGCAATGCGAAAGCGCTTTCAGGCGCAAATGGCACTCTTGGCCAGACCACTGTTTTGCTTCCAAGATTTGACAAGATCGGGCGTGCTCAGGGTATTATGGCTGAAAGCCAAGAACTTTATCTCCAAAACACACTTTTAAACTTGACACCCCGTTCAAGCGCTTTCAGGTGGAAATGGCACTCTTGGCCATAATGAAAATCTTGCTATCGATCCCAAACACACTCAAAAATAAACAAACATGTGGTGGGTGGAGAGCGCTCTTTTCTTTCCACCAGCAATATGGAGCTGTATTGACAAGTACGTCTAGCACTTGGGACAAAAGCAAAACAGGACAAACACCGCCCTCTGCTGGGAGCCTTACAAGAAGCTAACAGCATCTGGTATTTCCATGAAGTCTCCCACCCAAGTACTAACCACAACTGATTCTGCTTAACTTCCAAGATCTGACAAGATCAGACGTGCTCAGGGTAGTATGGTTGTAAGACTTAAACTGCCCCTCTGAAGCACACTTTTAAACTTTACACCCTGTTCAAGCGCTTTCAGGCACAAATGACACTCTTTGCCATTCTAAAAATCTTGGTATTGATCCTCCCTGCGATGAGGTGGCGATTTGTCCAGGGTGTACCCCGCCTTCTGCCCGATTGTAGCTGAGATAGGCACCAGCGCCCCTCGCGGTAGAAAATGGATGGATGGATGGATGGTACTGATCCCAAACACACTCAAAAATAAGCAAACATGTGGTGGGTGGACAGCGCCCTTTTTTTCCCCACCAGCAATATGGAGCTTATTGACAAGTACGGAAAGTACTTGTGACAATAGCAAAAAAGGATAAAAGGCGCCTCACCAAAAAGCTTACAGCACCTGGTATTCCCAGGCAGTCTTCTATCCAAGTACTAACCAGGCCCGACGCAGCTTAACGTACAAGCTCGGGCGTGCTCAGGGTAGTATGCCCATAAGCCTAGAAATACTCCTCCCAAACACACTTTTAAACTTGACACCTGTCGAAGTGCTTCGCGGCCATATTGGAAATATTGCTATCGATCCCAAACACAGCCTAAAATAAACAAACATGTGATGGGTGGACAGCTCCCTTTTCTTTCTACCAGCAATATGGAGCTGTATTGAGAAGTGTGTAGAGCACTTGGGACAATAGCAAAACAGGACAAACGCCACCCTCTGCTGTGAGCCTCAACAAAAGCTTACGCCACCTAGTATTCCCAGGCGGTGTCCCATCCAAGCAATAGCTTCCGAAAATCTGATGAGATCAAGTGTGCTGAGGGTCGTATGGTTGTAACCCACGAAGTAACTGTCCAAAACACTTAAAATTGACACCCTGTTCAAGCAATTTCAGGCGCAAATGGCGCTCTTGCTACAAAGATCATGTCAGTCGTACTCCGATCTCTTCTGTTTCCACACTGTGATTCAGGCAGGATGTTCTAAGATATGTGAGTAACTAAGTGAGAGAGCATGACCAGGGCAATAACTTTCCCAGCAACCGAGAGCAGGGAAATTCCTCTGCTGTTTCCACAGTAGGCTTCGTCACCTTTCCTCTTAGAGATGGTTATTTTAGCAGCATCCTTCCATTCCTGGGCGATGGCTTCAGGGGACCACATGGGGTCAATCAATTGGTGAAGCCGGCGGGTGAGGAGATAGCCACCAAGAATAGTGCTGAGGAGGAGCAAAACACCTGCGCAGTTAATTGATTTAAATGGTGGTAGAAATGTGCAGTGTGTACTGCAGTAGAAAGGTCCGAAACTTAACTGCAAACAAAGTGGTTTTAGTACAAAAGTTTTATTTACCCAATATCAAAAAGTACAGATCTTCAAATATGGTAGAAATTAATCAAAATAAAGTCAGAAATTCCACTACACTACCCACACTGTTTTGTCTTGGCCCCATGTGGCGTCCTCCAGTGGCATGAAAAGCTTATTTTGACCTTCTGCTGCATGGGGTTGCAGAGCACTGCCGGAGTACCGGTCTGTTGGTGACGGCCTAATGCGGGCCCTCGCCACAGATTTTTTGTTAGCGGTTTTCTCCCGTAGCCTATAACCAAGAGGTTAGCCAGTAGGCACTGGTCAGTTGGATGGTGATAACCTGGATGGAGGCTAAGCTATCCACCCTCGGGGGATCCCATGCTGTTTAACATCAGGCCGCAAGACACACAGTTACCGGGGACTGCCATGAGGAGACACAGCAAAGGTCTTGGTGATGGAGAGGCTATGTACTGGCGAAGAAAGGCTTACGCATTCTGCTTTTCCATCGCTTGGTTCTAGAACAGTTAGCCAGCGGCAGTTCCTGGAAGCGAAAGGCAGAAAGCAGCAGGCATGCAACACAGCAAGCAGCAGACAAGCATGCAACTATGCTATGAGGATGGCTGCACTAGACGCGTCACATCACCCCGCGGGTCATACCCGCTAGCCCCTAAAATAAGTAAAATTGCCTGAAGAAATGTATCTTTGTGAGTTTTATTAGGAAAAAAAATCTTTTTAAGGTTTGCAAAGACACAAATTAGTTTTTTTACTCAATATGACAGTACAACTGCCATACTAAATATGAAAGTTGTATAAACATAACTCCAGAACCAAACATGCAATCTGTCTAAAAATGACTGTAATATTGTATCAATGTGAGTTTTACTAGAATCAATTGTTTTTGTAAGGTTTGTAAATACAAAAAATGGGTTTTACTCACTATGGCAGTATACTATCACACTCTATATGACAGTTATTTAAACAAAACTCCTTCACCACACATGCAAAATAAATAAATAAATGGGTTGTACTTGTATAGCGCTTTTCTACCTTCAAAGTACTCAAAGCGCTTTGACACTACTTCCACATTTACCCATTCACACACTGATGGAGGGAGCTGCCATGCAAGGCGCCAACCAGCACCCATCAGGAGCAAGGGTGAAGTGTCTTGCTCAGGACACAACGGACGTGACGAGGGTGGTACTAGGTGGGATTTGAACCCTGGACCCTCGGGTTGCGCACGGCCACTCTTCCACCGCGCCACGCCGTCCCTGGCTCATAATGCCTGGAGAAATGTGTCTTTGTGTGTTTTACTAGAAAAAAATATCTTTTGTTAGGTTTTCAAAGACACAAGTTAGTTTTTTTTTACTCAATATGACAGTATAACTGTCATACTAAATCCATCCATCCATCCATCCATACATCCATACATCTTCTTCCGCTTATCCGAGGTCAGGTCGCGGGGGAAGCAGCCTAAGCAGGGAAGCCCAGAGTTTCCTCTCCCCAGCCACTTCGTCCAGCTCTTCCCGGGGATTCTGAGGTGTTCCCAGGCCAGCCGGGAGACATAGTCTTCTGCTTTACTGAAGACACCACACCGATTACTCTGTCGATCTCACGATCCACTCTGCCCTCACTCGTGAACAAGACTTCGAGGTACTTGAACTCCTCCACTTGGGGCAGGGTCTCCTCCCCAACCTCGAGATGGCACTCCACCCTTTCCCGGGCGAGAACCATGGAGTCGGACTTGGAGGTAATCATTCTCATCCCAATTGCTTCACACTCAATTGCTAACCGATTCGGTGAGAGCTGAAGATCCTGGCCAGATGAAGCCATCAGGACCACATCATCTGCCAAAAGCAGACACCTAATCCTGCAGCTACCAAATCGGATCCCCTCAACGCCTTGACTGCGCCTACAAATTCTGTCCATAAAAGTTATGAACAGAATCGGTGACAAAGGGCAGCCTTGGCTCTGACACTGATCGTACAGGGAGGTGACAGCCTCAATATGACAGTCCGAAACCCCATACTCCATTCCCATAGGAAGGGTGACCACTCCCCATAGGACTTCTCAAAGGACACGGTCGAATGCCATCTCCAAGTCCACAAAGCACATGTAGACTGGTTGGGCAAACTCCCATGCACCCTCAAGAACCCTGCCGAGAGTATAGAGCTGGTCCACAGTTCCACGACCAGGACGAAAACCAATCTGTTCCGCCTGAATCCGAGGTTCGACTATCCGGCGTAGCCTCCTCTCCAGTACACTTGAATAGACCTTACCGGGAAGGCTGAGGAGTATGATCCACAATAGTTGGAACACACCCTCCGGTTCCCCTTCTTAAAGAGAGGAACCACCACACTGGTCGGCCAATCCAGAGGTACCGCCCCCAATGTCCACGTGATGCTGCAGAGTCTTGTCAACTAAGACAGCCCCACAACATTCAGAGGCTTAAGTAAATCCGGTAGGCTCTCATCCACCCCCGGGGCCTTGCCACCGAGGAGCTTTTTAACTACCTCAGCAACCTCAGCCCCACCACAGATTCCCCAGACACTGCTTCCTCATAGGAAAACGTGTTGGTGGGATTGTGGAGGTCTTTGAAGTACTCCCTCCACCGATCCACAATATTCGCAGTCGAGGTCAGCAAAACATCATCCTCACCATACACAGTGTAAACAGTCCACTGCTTCCCCTTTCTGAGGCGAATGATGGTGGTCCAGAATCGCTTCGAAGTCGTCCGGAAGTATTTTTCCATGGTTACCCTGAACTCCTCCCATCTCCTGAGTTTTTGTCTCCGCTACCGCTGAAGCCACACACCGCTTGGCCTGTCGGTACCTGTCCGCTGCCTCCAGAGTCCTATGTGCCAAAAAACCCCGAAAGGACTCTTTCTTCAGCTTGACGGCATCCCTCATCCGGTGTCCACCAACGGGTTCTAGGATTTCCGCCACGACAGGCACCAACTACCTTGCGGCCACAGCTCCAATCAGCCGCCTCGACCATAGAGGCACGGAACATGGTCCACTCGGACTCAATGTCCAGCACCTCCCTCGTGACATGGTCTAAGTTCTTCCGTAGGTGGGAATTGAAACTCTCTGCCAGACGTTCCCAGCAGACCCTCACTGTGTGTTTGGGCCTGCCAGGTTTGTCCTGCATCCTCCTCTACCATCTCAGCCAACTTACCACCAGATGGTGATCGGTAGAAAGCTCCACCCTTCTTCACCTCTCTTCACCCGAGTGTCCAAAACATGAGGCCGCAAATCTAATGGCACTACTACAAACCCTGTTTCGATATGAGTTGGCAAGTTGTGTTGGAGGTAGATATAAACGGAATACAATGATTTGCAAATCATTTTCAACCCATATTCAGTTGAATATGCTACAAAGACAACATATTTGATGGATATGACCACATGGGCTCAGGAACACTTCAGAAAACCATCCATCCATCCATTTCTACCGCTTATTCCATTTCGGGGTCACGGGGGGCGCTGGCGCCTATCTCAGCTACAATCGGGCGGAAGGCAGGGTACACCCTGGACAAGTCGCCACCTCATCGCAGGGCCAACACAGATAGACAGACAACATTCATACTCACATTCACACACTAGGGCCAATTTAGTGTTGCCAATCAACCTATCCCCAGGTGCATGTCTTTGGAAGTGGGAGGAAGCCGGAGTACCCGGAGGGAACCCACGCATCCACGGGGAGAACATGCAAACTCCACACAGAAAGATCCCGAGCCTGGGATTGAACGCAAGACTGCAGGACCTTCGTATTGTGAGGCAGATGCAGTAACCCTTCGTCGCTACATCTGTAAGTGCAAGTTAAAGCTCTACTGTGCAAAGCGAAAGCCATTTATCAACAACATCCAGAAACGCCACTGGCTTCTCTGGGCCCGAGATCATTTAAGATGGACTGATACAAAATGGAAAAGTGTTCTGTGGTCTGACGAGTCCACATTTCAAATTGTTTTTGGAAATATTTGACATCGTGTCATCCAGACAAAAGGGGAAGTGAACCATCCAGACTGTTATCGACGCAAAGTTCAAAAGCCAGTATCTGTGATGGTATGGTGGCACATTAGTGCCCCCTTACACATCTGTGAAAGCACCATTAATGCTGAAAAGGTACATACAGGTTTTGGAACAACATATGCTGCCATCTAAGCACCGTCCAAACCACATTCAGCACTTGTTACAACAGCGTGGCTTTGCAAAAAAAGAGTGCGAGTAATTTCCTGGCCCGCCTGCAGTCCAGACCTGTCTCCCATCGAAAATGTGTGGCGCATTATGAAGCGTAAAATATGACAGCGGAGACCCCGGACTGTTGAACGATTGAAGCTCTACATAAAACAAGAATGGGAAAGAATTCCACTTTCAAAGCTTCAACAATTAGTTTCCTCAGTTCCCAAACGTTTATTGAGTGTTGTTAAAAGAAAGGGTGATGTAACCCAGTGGTGAACATGCCCTTTACCAAATACTTTGGCACGTGTTGCAGCCATGATATTCTAAGTTAATTATTATTTGCAAAAAAAATAAAAAAAGTCTATGAGTTTACATCAAATATCTTGTCTTTGTAGTGCATTCAACTGAGTATGTGATGAAAAGGATTTGCAAATCATTGTATTCCGTTTATATTTTTATATTTACATCCAACACCATTTCCCAACTCATATGGAAACAGGGTTTGTACAAAGTCAATCATGCAACTGCAGCCTAGGGTGTCCTAGTGTCAAGCGCACATATGGACAGCCTTATGTTTGAACATGGTGTAAATTTTGGACAATCTGTGACGAGCACAAAAGTCCAATAACAAAACACCACTAGGGTTCAGATCCGGGCGGTCATTCATCCCAATCACGCCTCTCCAGGTTTCACTGTCGTTGCCACCATGAGTGTTGAAGTCCCCCAGTAGGACAAGGGAATCACCCGGGGGAGCACTTTCCTTCGAGTGAATCCAAAAAGAGTGGGTACTCTGAACTGCGGTTTGGTGCGTAAGCACAAACAACAGTCAGGTCCCGTCCCCCCACCCGAAGACGGAGGGAAGTTACCCTCTCGTCCACTGGGTTGAACTCCAGGCTTTGAGCCGGGGGGAAACAAGAATTGCTACCCCAGCCCATCGCCTCTCACTGCATGCATTGCCAGTGTGGAAGAGAGTTCAGGCCCTTTCAAGAGAACTGGTTCCAAAGCCCTTGCTGTGCATCGAAGTGAGTCTGACTCTATCCAGCTGTAACTTCTCCACCTCGCGCACTAGATGAGGCTCCTTCCTCCTCAGCGAGATGACATTTCACGTCCCAAGAGCTAGCTTATGTAGCCAGGGATCGGACCGCAAAGTGCCCTTCTTTCGGCTGCCGCCCAGCTCACAACGCTCCCGACCTCTACGGCCCTTCCCATGAGTGGTGAGCCCATTGGAGGACAGGCCCGGCCACCAGGTGCTCTTCATCGTGCCCCAAAGTCGGGGCTGGATCCAGAGGGGGGCCACGATGAAGCGTCCGGGAAAGGGAAATCGGAGTCTTGATTTTTGCATTTCTATAGAAGTCTTCGAGCTGCTCTTTGTCTGATCACTCTCCTAGTACCTGTGTCTTGAGAGACCCTACTAGGGGGCATGGAAGCCCCTGAACAACATAGATTCTAGGACCATTGCGACACGCAAACTCTTCTACCACGATAAGGTGGCAGCTCAGAGAGGATGTTATACTAAATATAAAAGACAATTTAGTTTTTTTTACTCAATATTATCGCATAACGGTCATACTAAATATGAAAATTATATAAACATAACTCCAAAATCAAAAATGCCTGTAATATTGTGTCCATATGAGTTTTACTAGAATTAGGTGATTTGGTAAGGTTTACAAATATGCTTTTTTTAAGACTTGCAAACACAGAAAGTATTTTTTCCACTCAATATGACAGTAATGTTCTTAGAATCCTGAGGTAATGCAAAAAAAGCATTAAAGTTAAGTTAAAGTACCAATGCTTGTCACACACACACTAGGTGTGGCAAAATCATTTTCTGCATTTGACCAATCACCCTTGATCACTCCCTGGGAGGGGAAGGGAGCAGTGAGCAGCAGCGGTGGTCGCGCTCGGGAATCATTTCTGGTGATTTAATCGCCAATTCCGTCCCTTGATGCTGAGTGCCAAGCAGGGAGGTAATGGGTCCTATTATAAAAATGTATTCAAACAAAACTCCTAAATCAAACATGCAAAATGTCTAATATTGCCTGGCATAATCTATGTTTTTGAGTTTTACTAGAAACCAGTTTTTTTGTAAGGTTTGCAAATACAAAAAATAGGTTTTACTCACAATGACAGTATACTGTCACACTCAATATGACAGTTATTTAAACGTAACTCCTAAACCACACATGCAAAAGGGCTCAAAATGCCTGGAGAAATGTATCTAAATGAGTTTTACTAAAAAATGATTGTGAATGTCTGGTTCTCCCTTTTAGGGTTCGACGGACCAATGTGACCACAACACCTCGGAATGTGGGTTTCAACAGGAGTTTTTATTTGTTTTCATTGCTGTCGTCTTCAAAGTTTCTTTCTTTGCTTTTAAGCAATCTGGTCCCTTCTGTTCTGCTCTTCGTTGATTTTCAGCTTCTTTGCGTCTCTCCTGCTCCCACTATCTCCCCCGCTCATAGTCTCCGGCACTGCTAATAAAGGAACAGGTGATTAGATAGCTCGTTCCAGCTGAGATATCCACTCACCTGTCAGCTGCTTCATGGCCGGCCCCTCTCCACATTGATCTTTTTTAAGATTTGCAAAGACAAAAGTTATTATTTTTTTTACTCAATATGAGAGTATTCATACTAAATATGAAAGTTATTGAAACGTAACTCCAAAACCAAACATGTAATCTGTCTAAAAATGCTAGTACATTAGTACTGAAATGGCTAAAAATTAATGAAATTATGTATCTTTGCGAGTTTTACTCAACACATATGCTTTTTTTAAGCCTTGCAAACACAAAAGTAGTGTTTTACGCAGTATGACAGAAATGTGCCTAGAATCCTGAGATAATGCGATAAAAGCAATACAAATGTATTCAAACATAACTCCTAAACCAAACATGCAAAATCTTTAAAAATGTCTGAAAAAATGTATCTTTGTGAGCTTTAGTAGAAAAAAATATTGTGCAAGGTTTGCAGGGACACAATTTAGTTTTGTTATGACAATATAACTGTCATTCAAAATTTGAAAGTTATATGAACATAACTCCAAAACCAAGCATGTGACATGTCTAATTTTATGTATGTGCGTTTTACTAAAATCAGTGGCAGGCTTTCCCCTGACAGTTTGTTTGTGTTTTAGTGTTTTTCCTCTGCATTTGTCTTGGTTTCCTCTGTGTGTTTATTATTTCCTGTTTTTAGTTCCTGTCAGTGCTCTTATTTTGTCTGTTTCCTGTTTTTTCCCCTGTGCGCTGTTTTCCCCTCAGTGGCAGCTGATTGGCACCTGGCCACACCTTGTGTCAATCAGCCCGCTTCTATTTGAGTCTGTTTTTGTCCTCCAGTCAGTTGCTGGATTATTGTCATGCCGATGTCGCTCCTGTTGCATCGTGTCATATCTTGTCTTGTCTATGCAGCGTTGCGGTAAGCTATGTTTGATTGCGGTTTTTAGCTTACTGCCTTTTGTTCCCTGCTTCCAAGTTTGTTTTTATTTTACCTGTACGACTTCTGTTTCATGCTCGATTCTTGCTAGCTTCCATGCTAAGTTCCTTTTTGTTTTCTAGCTCCCATGCTAGCTCCCTTAGTTTGTTATCCGCCTCGTGCGCGCTTTGTGTTAGTACCCTTTTGTTTGTTCTTGTTCTATTTATTTAAATTAAATCATGTTTTCCTGTTCAATGCCTGACTCCGTCTCTGCATCTTGAGGTTCCTCACAAACTAACTCTGACAATCAGTTGTTTTTGTAAGGTTTGCAAATACAAACATTTAGGTTTTACTCATAATGACAGTGTAACTATCACACATTC
The DNA here is from genome assembly GCF_033978795.1 of Nerophis ophidion. Lineage (NCBI taxonomy): Eukaryota > Metazoa > Chordata > Actinopteri > Syngnathiformes > Syngnathidae > Nerophis > Nerophis ophidion. The sequence goes on along the minus strand of NC_084611.1, from coordinate 62,325,537 downwards.
GATATGAAAGTTATTTAAACATAACTGTCATGATCTGTGGTCTGGATCATGTTGTTTGTTATTTTGTGTTAGTTTTGGACTCTTTTTGTTCCTGTTTACGCGCCCTTGTTTAGTTACAATGACGACCCATTAGTTTCACATACCTCATGTTTTTGGATCACGCACCTGCTCTAATCAGAGACTATTATTCAAGCATGTTTTGCCAGTTAGTCGTCTGGGCGACATTACTCTGTTCATGCCATAGATTCATTTTCTGTATTGATAGTTTCATGTTTGTTTCATGCTATAGGTTTATGTTTGTTTTCATGCGATTGTTCGCTTCATGCTATGCCAAGTAAGTTTTATTTTTTAATGCCACAGTTAGCGAGTTTTTATTTATTGTCCATAGTTCTGCTAGATGTTAGTTTTTGTACCCTTCGCTAAGTTGTGCCTTTGCCTTGTGCAGCTTTTTGTTTGTACCTATTTTGAATAATTAAATATGTTCCTACCTTTGTATTAGTAGAAATAGTCTGTTTGCTTCCTGGGAAAACAATCCTCGCAGTAAGCTGCGAAAACACCTTCGTCATGACAATAACTCCTAAACCACACATGAAAAATGGCTAATAATACCTGAAATAATGCATTGGCTTCTTTCCCCATTGCGGGGCGCCGTCCCCTGGCCGGGACTCAAATGGGCATGTTGCTGTGTAGATGGCCGGGATGCGGTGTTTGCATTGGGGGGGGGGGGGGGGGGGGGGGGGGGGGTTGCGGTCTGTCCGGGCCCTCCACTCTTCCTACTTATAGCACACACACTTACACATATATAAGACTTTGGGAGATTGTCCTGTGGGGGGGCATGGTGGAGGGGATAAGGACGCCTCCTATGGGGCTCCAGTGCTCCTGTCTTGTCCCCTGCTTGTCCATCTCTCATTCTGAGCTGCATAATAAACACTTTGGACTTGGGGGGCTCGGCTTGGTTGGGACCCACAATGACGTTGATGTCCCCCAATTTTAATCGCATTATTAGTTCCCAAAGGGCATACACATCTCACTCACGCTACAGTACACACATCAATAGGGACTGGAGGTCAGCTGTAATTTTAACTACACAGTAGACACTCTGGGGACCTTGTACACATGCATGAGGGGGTTGGGGTTTGGGAGTAAGGCGCACTCCTCATTTCCTCCTCTGCCGGCGCATGTTGAGGGGACTGCGGTCTGGTGGCCTGCCATTCCCGGGCAAAGACCTCGCTGAAAGTGTGAGAATTTCATTCATTTATTGTTATTATTATTATTATTATTATTATATTTATATTTTTATTTTATTTTGTTTTATTTTATTTTATTTTATTTTATTTTATTTTATTCATTTGTATTATTTTTATTTGTTATTATTATTATTTAAAAAATAAATAAATAAATAAAATATATATTATTTATTTTTGTGTGGCGTCGCGCGGGTCTCGCTTCCTGTTGAGTGGGGTCCGTTCCCGTGTGGCCGACCTTACGCTATGGAGTCTGTGTTGGTGACTTGATGGGGTGGAGGTGCGGCCCCTTTGTCTGGTCTAGATACTGTGTCTCGGTTGTTTGGGCGGTGGCGTGTTTGTGCGGGTTTGGGTTGGGGGGGTTGGATCTATTAGTGGGGGTGGTGTTGATGTCTCTTGTTTGCATGTTGGCCTTTGGGCTGACTGGCGGGCTGGCGGGCTGGCGGGCTGGCGCAGGCTGGTCTCCATGATCCTGTTGGAGTGTGGTTGTCGGTCGCAGTTTTTTTTCAATCACTTTGATTTGATAGGGTGGTGCTGGCTGTCTGGGGCTATTGCAGCTGCTGTTTCTGCTGCCGTTTGTTTGTGGTGTGGGCGCCTGTGGCTGCTGGGTCCGGTGCAGGGGGGTGGCTGATGTTGTGACTGGTGGTAGCGCGCACTCGTGGTGGTTGTTGGGGCTGACGAACTTGCCGGCTTCATACTCGTTTATTGTCGTGTTGGTTGGCTTGTCGGGTGTGGGCCTGGGAAGCCCTTGCGCCCTGCCGCGCCCTGCCTCGCCCTGCCTCGCCCTGCCTCGCCCGGTTTCGGGCTATGGTCTGGGGCGGGCTTGTTGGGAGTTGTCCCTGGATGACTGGGGTGCGTGGCCAGACCTGTGGGGCTTGGGCGATCGGCTAGTTCTCAGTGGGCAGTGGGTGCCAGGACTTAATCGCTGTCCCTCCGGCCTGTGTATGGATTTGTTGTCGTGTACGAGTGTGTGTGTGTGTGTGTGTGTGTGTGTGTGTTTGTGTGTGTGTGTGTGTGTGTGTGTGTGTGTGTGTATGGATGGATGGATGTTAATGTGTGTATGTTGGTACAGTATGTGTGTGTATGGATGGATGGATGTAAACGTGTGTATGTATGTACAGTATGTGTGTGCATGCACAGGTGTGTGTGTGTGTTTATAGATGTGTATATGTGTGTGTATATGTATATGTGCATATGTGTGTATTTATACATATATATTAGGGCTGCGAATCTTTGGGTGCCCCACGATTTGATTCAATAAAGATTCTTGGGGTTGCGATTCGATTATATATCGATTTTCTTCGATTCAACACGATTCTCTATTCAAAAACGATATTTTTCCGATTCAAAACAATTCTGTTTTCATTCAATACATAGGATTTCAGCAAGATCTACCCTAGTCTGCTGACATGCTAGCAGGGTGGTCAATTTTTTTTAAATAGCTTTTATAATTGCAAAGGACAATGTTTTATCAACTGATTGCAATAATGTAAATTTGTTTTAACTATTAAAAGAACCAAAAAAACAACTTATTTTATTTTTTGTGAAAACATTGGACACAGTGTGTTGTCAAGCTTATGAGATGCGATGCAAGTGTAAGCCGCTGTGACACTATTGTTCTTTTTATTTTTATTTTTATAAATGTCTAATGATAATGTCAATGAGGGATTTTTAATCGCTGCTATGCTGAAATTATAACTAGTATTGATACTGTTGGTGATAATATTCATTTTTGTTTCACTACTTTTGGTTTGTTCTGTGTCGTGTTTATGTCTCCTTTCAATAGCTCCGTTTATTGCAGTTCTGAGTGTTGCTGGGTCAGGTTTGGTTTTGGAATTGGACTGCATTGTTACGGTATTGCTGTGTATTGTTTTGTTGGATTGATAAAAAATAAAATAAATGAATAAAAAATCGATAAAAAAAATCAAATTTAATCGATTCTGAATCACACAAGGTGAGAATCGCGATTTGTATTCGATTCGATTTTTTCCCACACCCCTAATATATATGTATGTGTATGCGTATATATGTGTGTATGTATGTATGTGTGTATATATGTATGTATGTATATATGTATGTGTGTACGTATGTATGTATGTGTATGTATGTGTATGTATATGTATACATATATGTGTATGTATATTTCTGGGGATACGCTCTGGGCCTGCTGGTCGATCGTGAGTCGCCGCCTCAGGCTATTGAATCCGGGCTGCATGTCTGGAGCTCCTGGGTCCCACCGTCCATCCCTTCCGGGTGCCCGTCTTGGTTGGGGCCTGCTGGGTCTAGTCCCCGCATCCATTGTGGTAGCTTGGCGCTGCAAGGTATTTCGCGTTGCTGCGAGTCGGCCAGCTGCTGGGGTAGTGACCTTGTGTGTCAGCATGTCTGTGGTCTTCTTTTAATTTTTTTTTTTAGTGTATATATATATATACATATATGTATGTGAATGTATGTGTGTATATGTATGTATATATGTATGTGAATATACAAATGTATGTATGTGTACATGTATGCATATATATATATATATATATATATATATATATATATATATATATATATATATATATATATATATATATATATATATATATATATATATATATATATATATATATATATATATATATATATAATGGGCTTCACGGTGGCAGAGGGGTTAGTGCGTCTGCCTCACAATACGAAGGTCCTGCAGTCCTGGGTTCAAATCCAGGTTCGGGATCTTTCTGTGTGGAGTTTGCATGTTCTCCCCGTGAATGCGTGGGTTCCCTCCGGGTACTCCGGTTTCCTCCCACTTCCAAAGACATTCACCTGGGGATAGGTTGATTGGCAACACTAAATTGGCCCTAGTGTGTGAATGTGAGTGTGAATGTTGTCTGTCTATCTGTGTTGGCACTGCGATGAGGTGGCGACTTGTCCAGGGTGTACCCCGCCTTCCGCCCGACTGTAGCTGAGATAGGCGCCAGCGCCCCCCGCGACCCTGAAAGGGAATAAGCGGTAGAAAATGGATGGATGTATATATATATACATATATATATATATATATATATATATATATATATATATATATATATATATATATATATATATACATATATATATATATATGTATATATATGTATATATTTATATGTGTGTATATGTATGTATGGATAGATTGAATAAAACGCTGAAAACCATGATCAGTAAGTTCATGCACGAGGACAAACAGAATTGGGAAAAATGGTTGGACCTCCTAATGTTTGCGATGCGGGAGGAACCCTAGACCTCCCTAGGTTTTGCACCTTTTGAGTTATTGTATGGCCGGGGGCCTCACGGAGTACTGGACGTCATTAAAGAAAGCTGGGAGGAGGGTCTGAGCTCCAGCAAGAATGAAATTCAGCACGTCATGGAAATGCGAGCAAAACTCCACAAGGTGGGACACTTGTAGCACGAGAATTTGCTCCATGCCTAAGAGCGTCAACAGCGCACGTATAACAAGGGGACCCAACTACGCAAATTTGCACCAAGAGAAAAGGTGCTTGTATGGCTCCCAACCTCAAGTTACAAATTACTTGCAAAGTGGCAAGGACCCTTCCAGGTCACACGGCAAGTCGGTGATGTTGATTATGAGATTTGACGCTTGGACCGACGCGGAGACACTCAGATTTACCATTTGAACCTGCTGAAAGCATGGCCAGAGGCAGAACCTGTTTCCATGGTGGCAGTAGTGAGGGAGGAGGAGCGGGGACCAGAGGTCCCGCGCTCTGGCCCGCCCCCTCATCTTCTATGGCCCTCAACCAACTCACGTCAGCGCAGAGAGCGGATGTTGCTGAGTTGCAGCGCCGCTTCTCTGATGTGTTCTCCTCTCGGCCCGGGGGTACGAATCTCATCCAACATCATATTAAGACCAGCCTGGGGATTACGGTGCGGTCTCGGCCATATCGGCTTCCCGAACACAAACGCAAAGTAGTTCGGGAGGAATTAAAAACCATGCTTGAGTTGGGTATAATAGAACAATCACACAGTGCGTGGTGCACCCCCATTGTTCTGGTAGGGAAGAAGGATGGGACTGTACGGTTCTGTGTGGATTACCGCAAGCTGAATGAAAAATCATGTTTTGACGCATACACAATGCCTCGGGTCAACTAGCTCCAGGAGCGGCTAGGCACTGCTTGTTTTTTCACGACACTGGATTTAACACCAGAGTCCCGAGAAAAAACGTCTTTTTCCACTCTGGAAGGTTTGTACAGATTTGTGACACTTCCGTTTGCTTTGTTCGGTGCGCCTGCCAAGTTTCAGCGCCTCATGGTGTTCTTGGGATGCAACTCAGTATTCTTCTTCCTCCAAACACGACGAGTTGAGTTTATACCAAAAAGTTCTATTTTGGTTTAATCTGACCACATGACATTCTCCCAATCCTCTGCTGTATCATCCATGAATCCATTTTGGTATAAACTCAACTCGTCGTGTTTGGAGGAGGAAGAATACTGAGTTGCATCCCAAGAACACCAGACCTACTGTGAAGCATGGGGGTGGAAACATCATGCTTTGGGGCTGTTTTTCTGCTAACGGGACAGGACGATTGATCCGTGTTAAGAAAAGAATGAATGGGGCCATGTATCGTGAGATTTTGAGCCAAAACCTCCTTCCATCGGTGAGAGCTTTGAATGGTTGACCAAATACTTATTTTCCACCACAATTTATAAATAAATTCTTTAAAATTCCTACAACGTGAATTCCTGGATTTTTTTTCTTATTCTGTCACTCACAGTTGAAGTTTACCTATGATGAAAATTACAGACCTCTGTCATCATTTTAAGTGGGAGAACTTGCACAATCGGTGGCTGATTAAATACTTTTTTGCCCCACTGTATATATATATATATATATATATATATATATATATATATATATATATATATATATATATATGATTGTGTATATATGTGTGTGTGTTTGTACTTGTATATGTATATATTTATTTGCATGTATATATATATATATATATATATATATATATATACACATATATAGATATATATGTGTGTGTGTGTGTCTGTGTATATATATATATATATATATATATATATATATATATATATATATATATATATATATATATATATATATATGTGTGTGTCCATGTCTGTATGTATGTGTATATGTATATATATATGTATGCATGTGTATATGTATATATATATATATATATGTATGTATATCTATGTATATATATGTATGTATGTATATGTATGTATGTGTGTATGTATATATATATATATATATATATATATATATATATATATATATATATATATATATATATATACATGAAAAGCTAATTTTATTTCCACCCGGATACAAAAAATTCTAACTTGGATTGTTTTCCTGGTTTTGAGACTCTCCCGAAGGTCAGTGCAGCGAAGACAACACACCTGTTGTTGTTGACTGTCTAATCCCCCTCTTATTCCCACAATTCCCCCCTCTGTCTTCCTTCTTTTTTCTCTTTCTAACCCCTCCAGCTCCGGCCCGGCTGCACCAAATGATGATATAAATACATTAAATAAAGGCAAATTCAAGTAAGCCAACAAGAGAAGTATCCTACACTTCTATTTTGTAAAGTAAATCTGAACAGTTGATATGGGCATCTACATCAACTATATGATTTGCCTGAGAAGCTGGACAGGACAAAAAAAAATAAAAAAATCCATCCTTGTGAGTTTTGCTCGAAACATATGCTTTTTAAGGTTTGCAAACACAAAACTTGTTTTTTTTCTCAATATGACAGATATGTGCTTAGAATCCTGAGATAATGCGAAAAAAGCAATAAAATGTATTCAAACATAGCTCCTAAACCACACATGCTAAATGGCTAATAATCCATCCATCCATCCATTTTCCTACCGCTTATTCCCTTTGGGATGGCGGGGGGCGCTGGTAATGCCTGGAGAAATGTATCTTTGTGAGTTTTACTCAAAAAAATATGGTTTGTAAGGTTTGCAATGACACACGTTACTTTTTTTAACTCAATATGACAGTATAACTCCATCCATCCATCTATCCATCCATCCATCTTCTTCCGCTTATCCGGGGAAAGCTCAGACTTCCCTCTCCCCAGCCACTTCGTGTAGCTCTTCCCGGGGGATCCCGAGGCGTTCCCAAGCCAGCCGGGAGACATAGTCTTCCCAACGTGTCCCTGGTCTTCTCCGTGGCTTCCTACCGGTCGGACGTGCCCGAAACACCTCCGTAGGGAGGCGTTCGGGTGGCATCCTGACCAGATGCCCGAACTACCTCAACTGGCTCCTCTCGTTGTGGAGGAGCAGGGGCTTTACTTTGAGCTCCTTCCGGATGTCAGAGCTTCTCACCCTATCTCTAAGTGAAAGCCCCGCCACCTGGCAGAGGAAACTCATTTCGGCCGCTTGTACCCGTGATCTTGTCCTTTCGGTCATGACCCAAAGCTCATGACCATAGGTGAGGATGGGAACGTAGATCGACCGGTAAATTGAGAGCTTTGCCTTCCAGCTCAGCTCCTTCTTCACCACAACGGATCGATACAGCGTCCGCATTACTGAAGACGCCGCACCGATCGGCCTGTCGATCTTACGATCCAATCTTCCCTCACTCGTGAACCGATCCAGTGAGAGCTGAAGATCTCGGCCAGATGAAGCCATCAGGACCACATCATCTGCAAAAAGCAGATACCTAATCCTGCAGCCACCAAACCAGATACCCTCAACGCCCTGACTCCGCCTAGAAATTCTGTCCATAAAAGTTATGAACAGAATCGGTGACAAAGGGCAGCCTTGGCGGAGTCCAATTCTCACTGGAAACTGGTCTGACTTACTGCCGGCTAGGCGGACCAAGCTCTGACACTGATTATATAGGGAGCGGACCGCCACAATCAGACAGTCCATATTCTCTGAGAACTACCCACAGGACATATTTGAAGGCCTTCTCCAAGTCCACAAAGCACATGTAGACTGGTTGGGCAAACTACCATGCACCCTCAAGGACCCTGCCGAGAGTATAGAGCTGGTCCACAATTCCACGACCAGGACGAAAACCACACTGTTCCTCCTGAATCTGAGGTTCGACTATCTCACCTCCTCTCCAGTACACCTGGATAGACCTTACCGGGAAGGCCGAGAAGTGTGATCCCACAATAGTTGGACCACACCCTCCGGTTCCCCTTCTTAAAGAGAGGAACCACCACCCCAGTCTGGCAATCCAGAGGTACTGCCCCCGATGTCCACGCGACGTTGCAGAGTCTTGTCAACCAAGACAGCCCTACAGCATCCAGAGCCTTAAGGAACTCCGGGCGGATCTCATCCACCGCCAGGGCCCTCCCACCGAGGAGCTTTTTAACTACAGTAGGGCAAAAAAGTATTTAGTCAGCCACCGATTGTGCAAGTTCTCCAACTTAAAATGATGACAGAGGTTTGTAATTTTTATCATAGGTACACCTTAACTGTGAGAGACAGAATGTGAAAAAAAATCCAGGAATTCACGTTGTAGAAATTTTTAAGAATTTATTTGTAAATCATGGTGGAAAATAAGTATTTGGTCAACCATTCAAAGCTCTCACTGATGGAAGGAGGTTTTGGCTCAAAATCTCATGATACATGGCCCCATTTATTCTTTCCCTAACACAGATCAATCGTCCTGTCCCCTTGGCAGAAAAACAGCCCCCATGATTCACAGTAGGTGTGGTGTTCTCCAAACATGACGAAAGGAGTTTATTCCAAAATGGATCCATGGATGATACAGCAGAGGATTGGGAGAATGTCATGTGGTCAGATGAAACCAAAATAGAACTTTTTGGTATAAATTCAACTCGTCGTGTTTGGAAGAAGAATACTGAGTTGCATCCCAAGAACACCATACCTACTGTGAAGCATGGGGTTGAAAACATCATGCTTTGGGGCTTTTATATTTGAACATAGTGTTTGTTATTGACAATCTGTGGCGAGCACAAAAGTCCAATAACAAAACACCACTTAGGTTCAGTTCCGGGCGGCCATTCTTCCCAATCCCAGTTCTCCAGGTTTCACTGTCGTTGCCAACATGAGCGTTGAAGTCCCCCAGTAGAACGAGGGAATCACCCGGGGGAGCACTCTCGAGTACTCCCTCGATTGAATCCAAAAAGGGTGTAAGCGCAAACAACAGTCAGGACCTGTCACCCCACTCGAAGTTGGAGGGAAGCTACTCTCTTGTCCACAGGGTTGAACTCCAATGTGCAAGCTATGAACCGGGGGACAACATGAATTGCCTCCCCAGCCCGTTGCCTCTCACTGCTGGCAACGCCAGAGTGGAAGAGAGTCCGGCCTCTCTAAAGAGAACTGGTTCCAGAGCCCTTGCTGTGGGTCGAAGTGAGTCCCACTATATCTAGCCGGAACTTCTCCTCCTCACGCACTAACTCGGGCTCCTTCCCCCCCAGTGAGGTGATGTTTCACGGCCCAAGAGCTTCCTTGTGTAGCCGAAGATCGGACTGCCAAGTGACCTGCCTTTGGCTGCCGCCCAGCTCACACCGCACCCGACCTCTATGGCCCCTTCTATGGGTTGTGAGCCCATTGGAAAGGGGACCCACGTTGCCTCTTTGGGCTGTGCCCGGCCGGGCCCCATGGGGACAGGCCCGGCCACCAGGCGCTCGCCATCGTGCCCCACCTCCAGAGAGGGGCCCCGGTGACCCAACTCTGGTCGAGGGAAATATGGGTCCTTTGTGTGTGTTTTTCATAGAGGTCTTCGAGCTGCTCTTTGTCTGATCCCTCACCTAGGACCAGTTTGCCTTGGGAGACCCTACCAGGGGGCAGAGAAGCCCCCTGACAACATAGCTCCTAGTATCATTGGGACACGCAAACTCCTCTACCACGTTAAGGTGGCAGCTCAGAGAGGAGGACAGTATGACATTTAGTATGATAGTATAACTGTCATACTAAACATGACAGTTATATCTACATTATGGGTTGGATTTTATATCGCACGTTTCTATTATTAGATACTCAAAGTGCTCACAGAGAAGTAGGAACCCATCACTCATTCACACCTGTTGGTGGTAAGCTACATTTACGCCACAGCTGCCCTGGGTAGACTGACCGTAGCAAGGCTGCCAGTTTTCAGCCATAGGCCCCTCCGACCACCACCTATCATTCATTCACCATTCCTTTACCAGTGTGAGCATCACCGGGGGCAAGGGTAAGGTTTTCTGCCAAACAACACAAAGGCAGCAATTTGGATGTCAAGAGGCAGGGGAGCGAACCTGCAACCCTCAGGTTTCTGGCGCGGCAGCTCTACCCAACCTTTTTTGAGTTATGTACCCCCGGTGAACATTTATTTAATTCAATTACCCCCGAATCAGAGCAAAGCATTTTTGGTTGAAAAAAAGAGATAAAGAAGTGAAACACAGCCCTAAGTCATCAGGTTCTGATTTATTAAATTGTATAACAGTGCAAAATATTGCTCATTTTTAGTGGTCTTTCTTGAACTATTTGGAAAAAGAGATATAAAAAAAGAGTAAAAACTTGTTGAAAAATAAACAAGTAATTTAATTATAAATAATTATCCTTACACAAAGAAGTAATCATCAACTTAAAGTGCCCGCTTTGGGGATTTTTCTAGAGATCTATCTGGATTCATGAACTAAATTCTATACATGTCTTCACAAAAAAAGAAATCTTTAACATCAGTATTTACGGAACATGTCCACAACAAAATCTAGCTGTCAACACTGAATATTGCATCGTTGCAGTTCTTTTTGCAGTTTATGTTATGATCTATTGTATTTGTAAACCTTTCCAAAATACCTGATTCTGGTAAAACTCACATAAATTCAATATTACAGAATTTTTTAAGATAGATTTTATAATTGGTTTTGGAGTTACAGTATCTTTATATAATTTTCATATTTAGGATGACGAATAAAATGTTATATTGAATACAACAAAGTAACTTGTGTCTTTGCAAACCTTACAGAAGATCAATTTTCTAGTAAAACTAAAAAAGATAGATATCTCTATTAGCCATTTTGAATGTGTTGTTTAGAAGTTATGTTTGAATAATTTTTGATTGCTTTTTTCGCATTATCTCTTTGCAACATTTAAAAAAGCACCTTTTTCGAGTAAAACTCCCAAAGATGCATTATTTCAGGTATTTTTAGCCATTTTTAGTGTGTGATTTAGGAGTTATGTTTAAATAACTGTCATATTGAGCGTGACAGTATACAGTCATAGAGAGTAAAACCTAATTTTTGTAATTGCAAACCAGAGACAAAGAACTGGTTCTATTAAAACTCACATGGATTCAATATCAAAGGCATTTTTAGACATTTTCCACGTTTGGTTGAGGAATTATGTTGGAGTATATTTTTATTGCTTTTTTCGCAATATCTCAGGATTCCAAGTACATTACTGTCATATTGAGTAAAACATTATTTCTTGTTTTTTGCAAATACTACCAAATGTTTTTTTTTTCCAGTAAAACTCACAAAGATACATTTCTCCAGGCATTATTAACCATTTTGCATGTGCGGTTTAAAAGTTATGTTTCAAAAACTCTCATTTTTAGTGTGACAGTATACTGTCATAGTAAGTAAAACCTAATTTTTGTATTTGTAAACCTTTCCAAAATACCGGGTTCTGTTAAAGTCACATAAATATAATATTACAGGCTTTTTTTGGACAGATTTTATGTTTCATTTTGGAATTATGTTTTTATAACTTTCATATCCGATTGTAGCTGAGATAGGAACCTGCGACCCCAAAAGGGAATAAACAGTAGGAAATGGATGGATGGATGGAGTTAAACTGTTTTATTGAATTTAAAAAAAATAACCTGTGTTTCTGCAAACCTTACAAAAGATAATTTTTGTAGTAAAACTAACGAAGGCAATATTAGCCATTTTGCATGTGTTGTTTAGAAGTTATGTTTGAATAAATTTTTATTGCTTTTTTCGCATTATCTCAGGATTCGAAGATCATTATTGTCATATTGAGTAAAAAATTACTTTTTGCATTTGCAAGATTTAAAAAAGCATATGTTTTGAGTAAAACTCCCAAAGATGCATTATTTCAGGCATTATTAGACATTTTTAATGTGTGGTTTAGGATTTATGTTGAGTGTTACATTTTTTTTTGCTTTTTTCACATTATGTCAGGATTTTAAGTACATTACTGTCCAATTGAGTAAAAAAATACTTTTTGTTTTTGCAAACCTTACCAAATGTTTTTTCCAGTAAAACTCACAAAGATGTATTTCTCCAGGCATTATTAGCCATTTTGCATGTGTGGTTTAGGAGTTATCTTTCAAAAACGGTCATATTGAGTGTGACAGTATACAGTCATGGTGAGTAAAACCTATTATTAGCATTTGTAAACCTTTCCAAAATACCTGATTCTGGTAAAACGCACATGAATTCAATATTACAGGCTTTTATAGACAGATTTTATGTTTGGTTTTGGAGTAATGTTTATATAACTTTCATATTCATTATGACAGTTATACTTACAAAAGTTAATTTTTTTCTAGTAAAACTAACAAAGATAAATATCTTTAGGAATTATTAGCTATTTTGCATGTGTTCTTTAGAAGTTATACTTGAATACATTTTTATTGCTTTTCACGCATTATCTAAGGGTTCTAAGAACATTATTGTCATGAGGAAAAAACTACTTTTTGTATTTGCAAAATTTAAAAAAGCATACATTTCGAGTAAAACTCCAAATATGCATTATTTCAGGCATTATCAGCCATTTTGCATGTGTGATTTAGGAGTTATGTTTCAAAAACTGTCATTTTGAGTGTGACAGTATACTCTCATAGTGAGTAAAACCTAATTTTTGTATTTGTAAACCTTTCCAGAATACCTGATTCTGGTAAAACTCACATGAATTCAATACTAAAGGCTTTTTTTTAGACATATTTTATGTTTGGTTCTGGAGTGATGTTTATATACCCTTCAAATTTAGTAAGACAGTTTTACTGTTATACTGAATAAAAAATAAAATAACTTGTGTCTTTGCAAACCTCACAAAAGATCATTTTTCTTGTAAAACTAACAAAGATGCATATCTCTAGGCATTAGTAGCCATTTTGCATGTAGGGTTTATGATTTATGTTTCAAAAACTGTCATATTGAGTTTGACAGTATACATTCATGGTAAGTAAAACCTATTACTAGTATTTGTAAATCTTTCCAAATTACCCTGTTCTGGTAAAACTAACATAAATTCAATATTACAGGCTTTTTTCAGACGGATTTTATGTTTGGTTTTGGAGTTATGCTTATATAACTTTCATATTTAGTATGACAGTTATACTGGGGCGGTATAGCTCGGTTGGTAGAGTGGCCGTGCCAGCAATTTGAGGGTTGCAGGTTCGATTCCCGCTTCTGCCATCCTAGTCACTGCCGTTGTGTCCTTGGGCAAGACACTTTACCCACCTGCTCCCAGTGCCACCCACACTGGTTTAAATGCAACTTAGATATTGGGTTTCACTATGTAAAGCGCTTTGAGTCACTAGAAAAAAGCGCTATATAAATATAATTCACTTCACTTCACTTCACTACTGTTATATTGAATAAAAAAACCTACTTGTGTCTTTGCAAACCTTACAAAATATCATTCTTGTAGTAAAACTCACAAAGATAAATATATTTAGGAATTAGCCATTTTTATTGCTTTTTTCGCATTATCTCAGGATTCTAAGAACATTATAATCATATTGAGTAAAAAACTACTTTTTAAATTTGCAAGATTTAAAAAAGCATATGTTTCGAGTAAAACTCCCAAATGTGCATTATTAGTCATTTTGCATGTTTGATTTAGGAGTTATGTTTCAAAAACTGTCATATTGATTGTGACATTATACTATCATAGTGGGTAAAATCAGTATTTGTATTTGCAAGCCGTAGAAAAACAATTGATTCTAGTAAAACTCACATGGATTCAATATCACAGGCATTTTTAGACATTTTACATGTTGGGATTAGAATTATGTTGGGATACATTTTTATTGCTTTTTTCGCATTATCTCAGGATTTTAAGTACATTACTGTCAAATTGAGTAAAAAAATACTTTTTCTTTTTTGCAAACCTTACCAAATGTTTTTTTTCCAGTAAAACTCACAACGATACATTTCTTCAGACATTATTAGACATTTTGCATGTGTATTTTTGGAGTTATGTTTCAAAAACTGTCATTGAGTAGGATCGTATACTGTCATAGTGAGTAAAACCTAATTTTTGTGTTTTCAAACCCTTCCAAAATACCTGAGTAAAACATGTCTTTTTGTCTTTGCAAACCTTACCAAATCTTTTTTCCCATTAAAACTCCCAAAGATGCATTATTTCAGGCATCATTAGCCATTTTTCATGTGTGGTTTAGGAGTTATGTTTAAATCACTTTCATATTGAGTGTTAGAGTATACAGTCATATTGAGTAAAACATATTTTTTGTATTTGCAAACCAACTGTTTCTAGTAAAACTCACATGGATCCAATGTCACAGGCATTTTTAGACATTTTGCACGTTTGTATTAGGAATTATGTTGGAATACATTTTTATTGCTTTTTTCGCATTATCTCAGGATTCAAAGTATATTACTGTCAAATTGAGTAAAACAATACTTTTCTGTTTTTGCAAACCTTACCGAATGTTTTTTTCCAGTAAAACTCAAAAATATACATTTCTTCAGGCATTATTAGACATTGTGTATGTGTATTTTTGGAGTTATGTTTCAAAAACTGTCATATTGAGTGTGACTGTGTACTGTCATAGTGAGTAAAACATAATTTTTATTTTTGTAAACCTTTCCAAAATACCTGATTCTGGTAAAACTCACATGAATTCAATTATACAGGTTTTTTTATACTAATGTTATGTTTAATTTTGGAGTTATGTCTATATACCTTTCATATTTAGTATGACAGTTATACTGTTATATTGAATAAAAAAAACTAAATTGTGTCTTTGCAAACCTATCAAAAGATAATTTTTCCTGTAACACTAACAAAGATAAATAACTCTAGGCATTATTACCCATTTTGCATGTGTTGTTTGAAGTTATGTTTGAATACATTTGTGTTGCTTTTTTTTATTATCTCAGGATTCTAAGAACATTATTGTCATTTTGTGTAAAAGACTACTTTTTGCATTTTCAAGATTTAAAACAGCATACGTTTCGAGTGAAACTCCCAAAGATGCATCATTCTAGGCATTATTAGCCATTTTTCATGTGTGGTATAGGAGTTATGTTTAAATTATTGTCATATTGAGTGTTACAGTATACAGTCACAATGAGTAAAACCAAATGTTTGTATTTGCAAACCATAGACAAACAACTGTTTTTAGTAAAACTCACGTGAATTTAATATCACAGGCATTTATAGACACTTTGCACGTTTGGATTAGGAATTATGTTGATCGTATAATGTCATATGGTGTATAAAACCACATTTTTGTATTTGTAAAACTTTTCAAAATACCTGATTCTGGTAAAACTCACATAAAATCAATATTACAGGGTTTTTTAGAGAGATTTTATGTTTGGTTTTGGAGTTATGTTTGTAACTTTTTCATTAGTATGTGTTATGTTTTCTACTGGGAAAGGAGACGGCACAGCGACGGAATGTCATGTTCAACAATTCATTTGAGGACTTGATGATTATGTGGGGTGTGTATGCTACTATGTGTTTGCATGGAAGACTATGTGTGGAATTTATCATATGTAGAAACCGTAAGGTTTGTTGAGGTGTGTGTTGGGTATCCAAATCCGAGAGGGAGCAAGCCAGAGGAAGTCCAAAGTCCAAGCAAGGGGTCTGAGACAGGAGAGCAAGTCCAAAGTCCATAAACGAGGTCGGAGGATCCAGGAAGGCAAAGTGGGGCCAGGAGGGAAGCACTGTGGAAGAGCAGGAGAAACAGGATCAGGAAAAACACAAGGGCACAAGGAAGTAGTCACTAGCAAGATCAGGAGGAAGTCGGAGACACGCAGCTTACGAAGTGTAGTTTCACCATCTGAGAACTAAGTTCCTGCGAGGATCCCTGGGTCCACTGGTCTCTTAAGCAGCTCGCCTTCATGAATTCCAGGTGTTTAAGGCAATCGTCTGCAGGCTTGTAGCTGCGTTGGCTTGCTGTCAGCTGAGAGAGAGCATGTGGGCATGGCCCACGGTGCGCACGTCATGAGGCACAGATGAGGACGCATTGGAATGCGCCCTGGCTGTGACAGTATGACAGTTATAATGTTATATTGAATAAAAAAAAAAAAACTTGTGTAGCCGAGTGTCCTGGGTTCGCCTATACAGTGTAGTTATAGAATAAAATAATAAACGGGAGACATTAGATCAGGTCCGGTAGTCACCGCTTCTTTAATGTGTACTCCTTGTTAACTCTCTCTCCACAACAACACACACACTACGTCACCACCCCTACGGCAACTCTGAAAGGACAAAACTCCTCCTCACTCTCTGTAAACTTGGGACACCCTGAACTGTTTGTTACATACGTCCCCCCCTCAATTAGAAACGTCCCCGTTTCATTACAAACAAAATAGGTAACAAACAAGGGGAAATAGAACAGAGAAGAAAAAAATTCACCATCTTAATGCACACATAAAGTAACATTTTTTTTTTTTTTTTTTTAACTGATCAACAGTATTGCATAGGATAGAACACTGGCCCCTCAAAACGTGCAAAAATCTTGCAGATGCAAAGGAGGTCGCACCACTCGCCCCCTGCGAGATAGTCCGGGCCTAAACCCTAAAGAATTCCCCCACAGTCCATTGTCCAACTCCCCGCACTGTGGGACCTGGGGAAGCGGTGAAGCCTCCACAGTAGGCAAGCTCCCAAGTGCTAACGGAGAGGAAGGCACCTCCTGTGCAGGCAAAGGCAACGTGTACGGCTTCAGTCTGTCATGATGCACTACTTGGGCTCGCTCCATCAGGTCCAGAGGGTTGATGATGCGGTATGTCAAGCCCGCTTCCCCTCCAGAGACCAGCACCTGCATCACTCGATACGGGCCCTTCCAGTGTGGCGCCAGTTTAGTACGGCTTTCAGTAGGGTTATTCAGCCACACCAACTTTGTGTGCCCGATGACAGCTCTTTTCGTTATAATACAGTCTCTGTCTCTCATGAGCCTCCACTGAATTAAGCCTGGCTGCACTGAAGGCCGACTCCAGCCGTTCAGCCATAACTGACACATAGTCCGTCAGGATCCCCGAGCCCCGAGAATCCAGGACACTAGAGGGCAGCAATGTCTCTGCAGGAACCCGGGCCTCACGCCCGTGCATGAGGTAAAAGGGGGTGAACCGGGTGCTGGCGTGCTTAGACGTGTTGTATGCAAAGGCGACCTGCTTCATATATGTGTCCCACTCACCCCCGTGAGAAATCAACATTTTAGCTAACTGGTCGATCAAAGTCCGATTATGACGCTCCACCATGCCATCAGATTTGGGATTATAGGCAGTGGTGCGTGTCTTTTTTATTCCAAGCAACTGGCACAGCCTCTGGGTGACTTCTGCTTCGAACTGGCGACCCTGATCGCTATGCAGGATTTCGGGGACACCCTGCACCAAAACATAGTCCTCAAACAGGCAGCGAGCGACAGTGTGAGCTGTTTGGTTGGGCAGTGCATACAGTGTAACAAACTTAGTGAAGTAGTCCTCCACCACTAGAACATATCTGTTCCCCTGTGATGTTAAGGGCAACTCCAAAATGTCCATGGCCACCCTCTGGAGGGGGCGACAAACATGGGATCCCCCCATGGGAGCCCTTGGCCCGGGGACCGGGCACCGGCGGGTCTGACACGCTCTGCACTGCTCACACCACCGCCGGATGTCCCTCAGCATGAAGGGCCAGTAGTAAGATTGCCGGGCCTTTTCCCACACACGTTCCGCGGAAAAATGGGCAGCGGCCGGCCCCCCATGTAACTGTTGTAGAAGCTCCGGCACTATGGAGGCGGGAACCACAACTTGAATTTGCGGCTCTCCCACGGTTGCAGGCGGTGACGTACGACACAACAATCCCTCCTTAACTGACAGCCGGTGAAACTCAGTCCATAAATTCCTTACCCCGGCGAAAGACCCGCGGGGGAGCACGCGAGGCCGACGGGGAACGCCCTGTTCCAGCCAAGCCAGCACCGTAAAAATGTCTGTGTCCTGACGCTGTAGTGACTGCAATTCTCCCTCAGCACCACAAAGAGAATATCGAGAAGCCAGGTCTGCCTGCTCTCCGTCCGCGGACGGGCAGCCATCCGATGCCCCCACGGAAGCCACCGTGTGCAGTCCTGCTGCTGTAGCGTCCAGCTCAACGGGATCAGGGGTTGCCGGCCGACGGGACAGTGCGTCAGCGTTTTTATGGCAGGAGCCATCTTTGTGCACCATGGTCCAGTCGAACGGATCCAGCTCCAGCACCCACCTGCTTCTTCGTCCGGTGGGGTCATTATCAATAGCCATGTGTCTGAGACCCAAAAGAGGGCGATGGTCAGTGATGATGGAGAACGCCGACATCCCCACATAGTGTTTAAACTCACGCACCGCCCACACGACAGCCCATAGTTCTCTGTCAAACGTAGACCATCTTTTCTTCGTGTGTGTGAGGGCCTGGCTGGCGTAGGCTACTACTATCTCCCGACCACCATCCTCCTGGGCCAGCACTGCTCCAACAGCATCCTTAGAAACGTCCGTGTACACTTTAAAAGGAAGGGAAAAGTTAGGCAGTGTAACCACTGGTGAGGAGGTGAGTACTTGCTTGAGGTGAGTGAAAGCAGCATCGCAGTCAGCTGACCATTCAAAGGGTACATTTTTCCCTGCCAGGTGATTCAGTGGTGCAGCATGTTGTGAAAAATTACTCACAAATCTCCTATAATAGGAGCACAGGCCCACAAAGGCCCTGACCTCTGAGGGGGTACGGGGGGTTGGCCATGTTCTCACCTTATCAGTGTTTCTTGGGTCGGGCAGGAGACCACATCTAGAGACCACATGGCCGAGAAATACCACGTGGTCCCGGGCAAAGTGGCACTTTCTGGGATTTAGCTTTAGACCCGCTAACTGAATTCTGGACAGGACTTCCTCCAGGTGTACGAGGTGGTCCTCGAAGGTACGGCTATAAATTAATATATCGTCCAAGTACACCATACAAATGTGCCAAGGCAGACCCCTCAAGATGAGCTCCATCATGCGCTGAAAGGTGGCCGGAGAGTTCGTCAGACCCATAGGCATGGCCCGCCACTGATACAAGCCTCTGCCGGTAGTGAACGCTGTTTTCTCTCGGTCCTCCTCAGCTACTTCAACCTGCCAGTAGCCATTTGAAAAGTCAAGTGTGCTGAACCAGACGGAACCAGCCAGCGCGTCCAGGCTATCATCCACTCGGGGGAGGGGGTGTGAGTCTTTAATGGTCACTGCGTTGAGCCGACGATAGTCGATGCAGAACCTCCATTGTGCCCCTTTTTTCCTCACTAGCACCATAGGGGATGCCCAGGGACTGCAGCTCTCTTCCACCAGTCCGTCCGCCAGCAACTCAGCCACCTGACGTTCAATCTCTGCACGTTTTTCAGGAGATGCACGGTAAGCGCGTTGCTTGATGGGGTTGTGGTCTCCAGTTCGGATTTGGTGTTTGACTTGGGTGCACTTGCCCGTGTTTTTCCCTGACACGTTGAACACATCCATGAACTCCTGTAGCAGTCCCACCAGCTCAGCTCTTTGCTCTGTGGAAATAGGAGACTCCTCCAAGGAGATAAGACCTGCAGGAGCTGTCGGGGTGGCTGTACTACAGATAGGGGCACATGGGGGTATTAAAATGTCACTTTCTGCCACCGGGTAAAATTCCCCCAGGTGCAGCCCCCGTTTAAGTTCCACCGCTTCCCCTGTAGGGTTGAGGATGCGGACCAGAGTCACCCCGCCCCTCACAGTGTTCACTGAATGGGCCACTATTAGTCCTGTTGTTTCTGGAATGTTAGGCTCCAGATAACCCTCAAAGTTTGTGATAAGTCGGCCCGTCCCCGCAGACGAGAGAATGTCTACCGGCACTAAAGTCTCGCTTAACGGGGGAATGATTCGGACATCAGCTAGTGACACGTTACAACATTGTGGGACTAATTCCTGATCCCAGAGCAGGGGGACAGTAATTTCCCATAATTGTAAAACACCCCTTCTTAAGTCCAGTAATGCATGATTCCTGCTTAGAAAATCCAGTCCGAGCAAGACACACTGGGTGGATTCTCTCAGTACATAAAAGGTGTGCTGCCAGCATGTAGGGCCCAGACGGAAGGTGACCTCAATAGTACCCAGTGTGTCCAGAATCTGTCCATTCACTGCACGTGTATCAACATAGTTCCTTTTCAGGGGTCTGTTTCTCAGTGCCGGGACTGACTTGCGGAAATCAGCACTAATTAGTGACACAGTGGCCCCTGAATCGACTAACATGAAGGCTTCTGTACCTTCAACCACACCCCTTACAAAAGAAGTTGGATGGTTATTACCTTTCATGCTAGTAGTGTCATTGAAAAAGTCTTGACATACGGGGCCCTCAGTCCGAGTGGCTGGTGTTTGGGGCACAACACCAGCTACTGACCGTTTCCCTGATGGTTGACGTCTGTATTACGCTCCTGTGGCAGAAAATGCACGCCACGTCTCCTGGGCTCTTCTTCACGCCGGGCGCGCCAGCCCGGACTAGGGCTCCTGCCTCCCGGCAGCCTAGTGGGGTCCGAGCGATAACCCCGTGACGGGAAGCCCCCTTGGGACGGGAACTGGTCCCGATCGGGGGGGCGGCCACGGTGTCCCTCTCTGTTGAATCTCAGCTGGCATCCTCTTTCTCCGCAGTTACAGCTACAATGCCCCCCCGAAGACGAACGGGGCCTCTGTCCCCTTGTGTCCATGCTGCGCGCTTTCAGTCTTTGGTTTTCCTCATACATCTCTTTTATTTCACTTTTCATGGCATACATTTCATCTGTTAATTTCTCCACGGCTCTCTGCAGGCTGTCAGACATTGACACAGACTGCACAGAGGGGTCCACTGCAGTGTAGGTACTCAAACAGTCTCTGTAGAGCCACTCTGGCATTCTCACATCGCTCCGCCACTTGCAGAGCCTCCTCCAGGTCAGTCGCTCCCAGCTCAAGACACTTGGCCTTCAACGCCGGGTCTAGACCGGCCAGAAAGCGCCGAAACTTCTCCTCTCTCTGCGCGATGGCTCCATAATCCGGGAACGCCTCTGTGACCAGCCGGCTCACGTCTGCAGCAAAGACCTCCAAGCTCTCCCCTGGAGCACGCACCCGGGCAGATAGGCTGGCCCGGAAGCGTTCCATTAATTGTCTTTGCCCAAAAGCTGCCCCCAGTCTCTCTTTCACTGCAGCATAGTCTGATTTAGTCCCATCCGGGAGACTGTCCCACAGCAGAAAAGCTGACTTACTGAGACGAGTCGGGAGAATCCTCACTAGCTCCTCATCGCAGCCGCGGCCGGCTCCCGCCGTCGCGCTAACGGCTACTTCCAACTGCCTTGCCCAGCTGAGAAAACTCTGGCTCCCGTCGCCGCTGAAAGGGGCGGGTAAATCCACTTTGACATTCATGGCTTGTGAGTGTCTATCAAACAAGCTGCCGGGCTTAAAAAGATCCTCGTCGCCACACCAAATGTCCGAAAAAAAAAATAGCCGGGAAGCTTAGCAGCTAACTATACTGGTGCAGCTAACTGTGAACTCACGTGTCCTGTGTAAAACTTTCTTTTTTTTTTCAACACAGCGGTTAAAAGGATCCCACCGCTGCCACCAATGTAGCCGAGTGTCCTGGGTTCGCCTATACAGTGTAGTTATAGAATAAAATAATAAACGGGAGACATTAGATCAGGTCCGGTAGTCACCGCTTCTTTAATGTGTACTCCTTGTTAACTCTCTCTCCACAACAACACACACACTACGTCACCACCCCTACGGCAACTCTGAAAGGACAAAACTCCTCCTCACTCTCTGTAAACTTGGGACACCCTGAACTGTTTGTTACACTTGTGTCTTTGCAAACCTTACAAAAGATCATTGCTCTAGTAAAACTAACAAAGATAAATATCTCTAGACATTGTCAAACATTTTCCATGTGTTGTTTAGAAGTTATGTTTGAAAACATTTTTATTGCTTTTTTTGGCATTATTTCATGATTCCAAGAACATTATTTTCATATTGAGTAAAAAACAATTTTTTGCATTTGCAAGATTTAAAAATGCATATGTTTCGATTAAAACTCCCAAAGATGCATTATTTCAGGCATTATTAGCCATTTTTCATGTGTGGTTTAGGAGTTATGTTTAAATCACTTTCATATGCGTGTTACAGTATGCAGTCATATTGAGTAAATCCTAATTTTTGTATTTGCAAACTATAATAAAACAACTGTTTCCAGTAAAACTTACATGGATTCAATATCACAGGCATTTTTAGACATTTTGCACGTTTGGATTAGGAATTATGTTGGAATACATTTTTATTGCTTTTTTCGCTTTATCTCAGGATTCTAAGTACATAGCTGTCAAACTGAGTTAAAAAAATACTTTTTGTTTTGGCAAACCATACAAAATTGTTTTTTATTTTTCCAGTAAAACTCACAAAGATACATTTCTTCAGGCAATATTTGACATTTTGCATGTGTATTTTTGGAGTTATGTTTCAAAAACTGTCATACTCAGTGTGACCGTATACTGTCATAGAGAGTAAAACCTAATTTTTGTATTCGTAAACCTTTCCAAAATACCTGATTCTGGTAAAACTCACGTGAACTCAATATTACAGGCTTTTTTAGACAGATTTTAGGTTTGGTCTTGGAGTTATGTCTTTCATATTTAATATGACAGTTATACTGTTGTATTGAATAAAAAAACTAACTTGTGTCATGTGTGGTTTAGGAGTTATGTTTAAATTATTGTCATATTGAGTGTTACAGTATACAGTCACAGTGAGTAAAACAGGGGCGTCGCCAAACAGATTTCACTGGGGCAAGTGCCCCAGTGTTGATCTGCAGTGCCCCAGTAAAAAATTCACCAATAAAAAAAAACGCCTCAGAGTTTTAAGTCTACATAACATAGACAACAGCGCACATACTACTTAGTATGGTAATTGATTGCTACTGTATTCACGCCACGTAACAATGAGCACATGGCTACTTAATATGGTAAATTATTCACGTGTTGATCGAGACTTCGGTTGAGAGAGAGAGAGAGAGAGAGAGAGAGATGGGGGGATGCGAATCACTGCTGAGGTAGGTAACGTTAGCCAACAACAATTTGTTAATTATATTATTTTGATTTTGATTTGACTCAAACTGTAACTCCCAGATGGATATCAGAAAGTTATTCGCCCTAAGCAGGGAAGAAGCAGCAGGAATGAGAGATGTAAGTGAAGTCCTAGCTAGCTAGGCAACATCATTGTCTTAAGTTGATGCTAAGTTAGCTAACCTTATTTCTTGTATCAAGAAAAACATATTAATTTGCTGTACGAGCTGTTGGGGGAATTTCCAATGAACATGAAATATAATGTTGGTTATTGTCTGCTGGTTCTGCATCAATGATGATTTGGAGTAAGCATATGTGAGTTGAGTGCTTTTCAAATGGTTTATCTTCAGGAAGAAAAACATTTTTCCATATCAAGTCGTGAGCCGTATTTTTAAATCATTCAAATTTATTTCACAGAAAAATAGCACAGTAGACTTGTCTTGTCAAATGGTGCGACTTTGACTAAAATAATCTTGTTTTGTCACCAGAAAAATGGCTACAGCTAAAGCATCTGCTTTTGTTTCCAGAAAAAATTGTAACATTTCTGTATTTGTTTTCAGAAAGATGGCTGAAAATATCGGGTTTTGTTGCCCTATTTAGATTTTTAAAAAATATATTTCCATGTCTGTCCTGAGTCCTCCTCCAACTTGTTTAGTTGGTTTGCCTTTTGTTAAAATACACACTAAAAGTCACTAGAAAAATGGCTAAAAATATTTGGTTTTGTTGCCAAAATTATTTTTTTTTCTCCCTAAACTTTTTTTTTTTCACGCACCTGACTGCGACTCACTGAAAATGACACACAATCCACTTTTATGTCACGACCCACCAGTTGGGAACCACTGGTCAACTGTATAACAGTTACTGTAATATTTCCATGTCTGTCCAGAGTGATTGACCTCTTTGCAAAAATGAAAACGAGATGTTCCAGTTTACTTCTCAGAAAATAATTCCCTGAACAGACACACAACAGTTGTTCATTTATTCTACTACTGTGGCTTTATTGTTTTGTGTATATTCTATAGTTTTGTGAATCTGAAATAGGATTAGCCACATTGCCATAAATGGAAATTAAATAATATAAAAGAACCCAGAGATGTAGAGGTGCTTTATTTTTTGTTTTACTTTTGTAGATGTTAAATTTGCAGATGATTACTGCAATATATATTTCAAAAAGATTTATTGCTCTTCCTTTTTGCTTTTACCAGTAGCAGTTTAGAACTCTGGAGTAAAAAACTGCACAAGTAGGTCAAATGCATTAGTTAATTTCAGGTGGTTAATCAAAATCCATACAACATAATCCGATATGATTTCATAGTTTAAAGCACTATTTATGTATTTTTATGATAAATAAGTGCAAAAAATGTTTTTGCTTGCGCGCTTTACACGCTCACATGAATTATTTGTGCCCCATGTGTACCCCAGTACAGTATTAGGTATAGTGACGCCCCTGGAGTAAAACCAAATTTTTGTATTTGCGAACCATTGAAAAACAACTGTTTTTAGTAAAACTCACGTGAATTTAATATCACAGGCATTTTTAGACACTTTGCACGTTTGGATTAAGAGTTATGTTGAAAACATTGTATTGCTTTTTTCGCATTATCTCAGGATTGTAAGACTATTATAGTCATATTGAGTAAAAAACTACTTTTTGCATTTGCAAGATTTAAAAACGCATATGTATCGAATAAAAGTCCCAAATATGCATTATTTCAGGCATTATTAGCCGGTTTTCATGTGTGGTGTGGGAGTTATGTTTAAATAACTGTCATATTGAGTGTTACAGTAGACAGTCATATTTAGTAATACCTCATTTTTGTATTTGCAAACCATAGAAAAACAACTGTATCTAGGAACACTCAGATGTATTCAATATCACAGGCATTTTTAGACATGTTGCACGTTTGGATCAGGAATTATGTTGGAATCCTTTTTTGTTGCTTTTTTCGCATTATATTAAGATTCTAAGTAGATTACTGTCAAATTGAGTAAAGCATTAGTTTTTGTTTTTGCAAACCCTACCAAATGTGTTTTTTCAGGAAAACTCTAAAAGATGCATTTCTTCAGGCATTATTAGACATTTTGCATGTGTATTTTTGGAGTTATGTTTCAAAAACTGACATTTTGAGTTTGACCAATTTGAGGCCAGTAAAACCTGATTTTTGTATTTTTGAACGTTTCCAAAATACCCGATTCCGGTAAAACTCACATAAATTCAATATTACAGGCTTTTTTAGACAAATTCCATGTTTGGTTTTAGAGTTATGATTATAAACCTTTCATATTTAGTATGACAGTTACACTGTTCTATTGAATAAAAAAACTAACTTGTGTCTTTGTGAACCTCACATCAAATCATTTTTCTAGTACAACAAACAAAAATACATATATGTAGGCATTATTAGCAATTTTGCATGTGTTTTTTAGAAGTTATGTTTGAATACATTTTTATTGCTTTTTTCGCATTATCTCAGAATTTTAAGACTATTATAGTCATATTGAGTAAAAAACTACTTTTTGCATTTGCAAGATTTAAAAACGCATATGTTTCGAGTAAAACTCCCAAAGATGCATTATTTCAGGCATTATTAGCCAGTTTTCATGTGTGGTGTAGGAGTTATGTTTAAATAACTGTAATATTGAGTGTTACAGTATACAGTCATATTCAGTAAAACCTAATTTTTGTATTTGCAAACCATAGAAAAACAACTGTATCTAGTAAAACTCACATGTATTCAATATCACAGGCATTTTTAGACATTTTGCACGTTTGGATCAGGAATTATGTTGGAATCCTTTTTTGTTGCTTTTTTCGCATTATATTAAGATTCTAAGTATTTACTGTCAAAATGAGTAAAAAATTACTTTTTGTTTTTTTAGCAAACCCTACCAAATGTGTTTTTTTTTTCAGGAAAACTCTCAAAGATGCATTTCTTCAGGCATTATTAGACATTTTGCATGTGTATTTTTGGAGTTATGTTTCAAAAAAGGACATTTTGAGTTTGACCAATATCAGGCCAGTAAAACCTGATTTTTGTATTTGTGAACCTTTCCAAAATACCTGATTCCGGTAAAACTCACATAAATTCAATATTACAGGCTTTTTTAGAAAAATTTCATGTTTGGTTTTGGAGTTATGATTATAAACCTTTCATATTTAGTATGACAGTTATACTGTTATATTGAATAAAAAACTGACTTGTGTCTTTGTGAACCTCACAAAAGATCATTTTATGAGGCCAGTAAAACCTGATTTTTGTATTTGTGAACCTTTCCAAAATACCCGATTCCGGTAAAACTCACATATATTCAATATTACAGGCCTTTTAAGACAAATTTCATGTTTGGTTTTGGAGTTATGATTATAAACCTTTCATATTTAGTACTGTTATATTGAATAAAAAAACTAACTTGTGTCTTTGTGAACCTCACAAAAGATGATTTTTCTATTACAACTAACAAAAATACATATCTCTAGGCATCATTAGCCATTTTGCATGTGTTGTTTAGAAGTTATGTTTGAATACATTTTTATTGCTTTATTCGCATTATCTCAGGAATGTAGACTATTATAGTCATATTGAGAAAAAAACTACTTTTTGCATTTGCAAGATTTAAAAAAGCATATGTTTCGAGTAAAACTATTATTGGAGTTATGTTTCGAAAACTGTCATTTTGAGTATCACCAATATGAGGCCAGTAAAACCTAATTTTTGCATTTGTGATTCTTTCCAAAATACCTGATTCCGGTAAAACTCACATAAATTCAATATTACAGGCTTTTTTAGACAAATTTCATGTTTAATTTTGGAGTTATGATTGTAAACCTTTCATATTTAGTATGACAGTTATACTGTTATATTGAATAAAAAACAAACTTGTGTCTTTGCAAACCTTACAAAATATCATTTTTTCTTGTACAACTAACGACAATACATATCCCTAGGCATTATTAGCCATTTTGCATGAGTTGTTTCAAAGTTATGTTTGAATACATTATTATTGCTTTTTTCGCATTATCTCAGGATTCTAAGAACATTATAGTCATATTGAGTAAAAATCTACTTTTTGCATTTGCAAGATTTATAAAAGCATATGTTTCGAGTAAAACTCCCAAAGATGCATTTTTTCAGGCATTATTAGTCATTTTTCATGTGTGGTGTAGGAGTTATGTTTATATAACTGTCATATTGAGTGTTACAGTATACAGTCATTGAGTAAAACCTAAATTTTGTATTTGCAAACCACAGAAAAACAACTGTATCTAGTAAAACTCACAATTATTCAATATCACAGATATTTTTAGACATTTTGCACGTTTGGATTAGGAATTATGTTGGAATACATTTTTATTGCTTTTTTCGCATTATCTCAGGATTCTAAGTACATTACCGTCAAATTTAATAAAAAAATTACTTTTTGTTTTTGCAAACCTTACCAAATGTTTTTTTTTCCAGGAAAACTCTCAACTATACATTTCTTCAGGCAGTATTAGACATTTTGCATTTCTACTTTTGGAGTTTTGTTTCAAAATTGTCGTTTTGAGTGTGACCAATATGAGGCCGGTAAAACCTAATTTTTGTATCAAACATAACTTCTAAACAACACATGCAAAAGGAATTATAATCCCTAGAGATATGTATTTTTGTTATTTGTACTACAAAAATGATATTTTTTGAGGTTCACAAAGACACAAGTTAGTTTTTTTATTCATTATAACAGTATAACTGTCTTACTAAATATGAAAGGTTTATAATCATAACTCCAAAACCAAACATGAAATGTGTCTAAAAAAGCCTGTAACATTGAATTTATGTGAGTTTTACCGGAATCAGGTATTTTGGAAAGGTTCACATATACAAAAATCAGGTTTTACTGGCCTCATATTGGTCAAACTCAAAATGTCAGTTTTTGAAACATAACTCCAAAAATACACATGCAAAATGTCTAATAATGCCTGAAAAAATGCATCTTAGAGAGTTTTCCTGAAAAAAACAAACACATTTGGTAGGGTTTGCAAAAACAAAAAGTAATGTTTTACTCAATTTGACAGTAATGTACTGAGAATCCTGAGATAATGCGAAAAAAGCAATAAAAATGCATTACAACATGATTCCTAATCCAAACTTGCAAATTGTCTAAAAATGCCTGTAATATTGAATACATGTGAGTTTTACTAGATACAGTTGTTTTTCTATGGTTTGCAAATACAAAAATCAAGTTTTACTCAATATGACTGTATACTGTAACACTCAACATGACAGTTATTTAAACACAACTCCTACACCACACATGAAAAATGGCTAATAATACCTGAAATAATGCATCTTTTGGAGTTTTATTCCAAACATATGCTTTTTTAAATCTTGCAAATGCAAAAAGTAGTTTTTTACGCAATATGACTATAATAGTCTTACAATCCTGAGATAATGCGAAAAAAGCAATAAAAATGTATTCAAACATAATTTCTAAACAACACATGCAAAATGGCTAATAATGCCTAGAGATATGTATTTTTGTTAATTGTACTAGAAAAATGATATTTTGTGAGGTTCACAAAGACACAAGTTAGTTTTTTTATTCAATATAACAGTATAACTGTCATACTAAATATGAAAGGTTTATAATTATAACTCCAGAACCAAACATGAAATTTGTATAAAAAAAAGCCTTTAATATTGAATTTATGTGAGTTTTACCGGAATCAGGTATTTTGGAAAGGTTCACAAATACAAAAATCAGGTTTTACTGGCCTCATATTGGTCAAACTCAAAATGTCAGTTTTTGAAACATGACTCCAAAAATATACATGCAAAATGTCTAATAATGCCTGAAAAAAATGTATCTTTGAGAGTTTTCCTGAAAAAAAAAACAAATTTGATAGGGTTTGCAAAAACAAAAAGTATTTTTTTTACTCAATTTGACAGTAATGTACTTAGAATCCTGAGATAATGCGAAAAAAGCAATAAAAATGTATTCCAACATAATACCTAATCCAAACGTTAAAAATGTCTAAAAATGCCTGTGATATTGAATACATGTGAGTTTTAATAGATACAGTTTTTTTCTATGGTTTGCAAATACAAAAATGAGGTATTACTCAATATGACTGTATACTGTAACACTCAATATGACAGTTATTTAAAAATAACTCCTACACCACACATAAAAAATGGCTAATAATGCCTGAAATAATTTATCTTTGGGAATTTTACTCGAAACATATGCTTTTTTAAAACTTGCAAAATAAAAAAGTATTTTTTTTCTCAATATGACTATACACCCCCACCACCTAACCCCGCCCACCTCAACCAACGTACGGAGGGGTGCGGTGATGTTTTGGGGCGCGGGGTTGGGTGGTAGCAGGGGTGTAGCCCGGAAGAGTCAGCGCTGCATGGGCTTGTGAGTATTTGTTATGTTGTGTTTATGTTTTGTTACAGTAAGGATGTTTTCCTGAAATGTGTTTATCATTCTTGTTCGATGTGGGTTCACAGTGTGGTGCATATTTTGTAACAGTGTTAAAGTTGTTTGTACAGCCACCAGCAGTGTGACCTGTGTGGCTGTTGACCAAGTATGTCTTGCAGTCACAATTATTTGCACGACAATACCGTGCGCATCACACTCATCAGTTGGCATGCTGATGATTTGTTGAATGAGTGTACAAAAATATGCACTACGGTACTATATGTCAGAGTATTAAAGGTGGTTGATCTTAATAATTTAGTAAAAATCTGTAAAATTACGATATTTCACCCCAAAATGTTTCATGAAAATTTCTGTAAATATAATGTTTTTGATCATTAGTTGGTTTACAATGATCAAAAAAATGTTGTTAGGTTTGCAAAAACAAAAAGAAATGTTTTACACAATTTGACAGTAATGTTCTTAAAATTGTGAGCTAATGCAAAAAGAGCAATACAAATGTATTCCAACACAATTCCTAATCCTAACGTCCAAATTGTCTAAAAATGCCTGTAATATTGAATCCATGTGAGTTTTACTAGATACAGTTGCTTTTCTATGGTTTGCAAATACAAAAATTAGGTTTTACTAAATATGACTGTATACTGTAACACTCAATATGACAGTTATTTAAATATAACTCCTACACCACACATGAAAAATGGCTAATAATGCCTGAAATAATGCATCTTTGGGAGTTTTACTCGAAACGATTGCTTTTTTAAATCTTTGCAATGCAAAAAATAGTTGTTTTACTCAATATGACAATAATGTCCTTAAAATCCTGAGATAATGCGAAAAAAGCAATAAAAATGTTTTCAAACACAACTTTTAAACAACACATGCAAAACGGCTATTAATGCCTAGAGATTTGTATCTTTGTTAGTTGTAGCAAAAAATTATCTTTTGTAGGGTTCACTGTAAAAAAAATCTGATTTTTATGGTTGGTTTACTCTAAATTTCTACTGTGATTTTTCAATTTTTTTAAATAGGTTATAAAAAACTGTAGAATTGAAGACATTATCTGTAAATAAACAAACCGCCTGTTATTTTAAGTAATATGCCATTAATGAAAAACTATGTATATTCCTATTTTTTTTACAGAAAAATACCAAATTAATTATACATATTATTTTCTGTTTTCTCAAATTACTTTCAATTTCATGTAAAATTACAGTAATTAACTTTAATTAAATATGTAGCTTGTTATATAAAAGTATTTGTCCATACTAACAATCCAACAGTTTTATATGTAATTTTAAGGTAAATCAAATTTTTTTAATATTTATGTGTATTTTCACATTGAAGTCGAAAAATACATGCAGCCTCTTATTAAAGGTTTATGCCCAAACTAACAATTACATTTTTTTTCCCTGTAATATGACATACATGAGTGACTGCAAGACATACTTAATATACAGTCAACAGCCTTACAGATCACACTGACGGTGGCCATACAAACAACTTTAACAATGTTACAAATATGCGCCACACTGTGGAGCCACATCAAACAAGAATGACAAACACATTTCAGGAGAACATCTTCACCGTAACACAACATTAACACAACAGAAACAATACCCAAAATTCCATGTGTTACAATACACACCCCCACCACCTAACCCCGCCCACCTCAACCAACGCACGGAGGGGGGCGGTGATGTTTTGGGGCGCAGAGTTGGGTGGGAGCAGGGGTGTAGCCCGGAAGAGTCAGCGCTGCATGGGCTTGTGGGTATTTGTTATGTTGTGTTTATTTTTTATTACAGTGAAGATGTTTTCCTGAAATGTGTTCATCATTCTTGTTCGATGTGGGTTC
This sequence comes from Nerophis ophidion, assembly GCF_033978795.1. Taxonomy (NCBI): domain Eukaryota; kingdom Metazoa; phylum Chordata; class Actinopteri; order Syngnathiformes; family Syngnathidae; genus Nerophis; species Nerophis ophidion. The sequence goes on along the minus strand of NC_084611.1, from coordinate 62,293,803 downwards.
ACGGTGTGGTGCATATTTGTAACAGTGTTAAAGTTGTTTCTACAGCCACCGTCAGTGTGACCTGTGTGGCTGTTGACCAAGTATATCTTGCAGTCACTATCGTATGCACAGCAATACCGTGCACATCACATGCCTCATTTGGCACGCTGATGATTTGGTGAATGAGTGTACAAAAAAACCCACCATGGTACTACATGTCATATTCCCCCGGCCTAACTTTGAGTCAATCCTATATGAGGGTCAGTGAAATTCTCGCGGTAAAATGAAGGGATTGGTAAATATGTTGCTAGGTTGGGATAGCGATTCATGCAAGGTTAACCCACTTTGCATCAATTTCCTGCATCCAGTGGCCCCCTGGTGAAGTGATTGAGATATCCCTGATCCTAACAATTCAGAAAAAATCTGTTTAACAATGGTATTTTTCTGTGGAACCGCCAGCATTGTCACTTCACTAAAGGTGGTTGATCGTAATAATTTGGATAAACTCTGAAGAATAAAGGTATTTTTCTGCAGAACTGTTTTCATGGTCACTTTATGAAAGGTGGTTGATTTTAATAATTTAGTAAAAATCTGTAAAATTACGATATTTCTCCCCAAAAACGTTTCGTGAAAATTTGGTTTTCAATGTTTTACTTTAAAATTATGGTTTTTGTTTGGCAGCCGTAGCTGCCAGTAAATGACCGTTTTTTTACAGTATTTATTTTTACAGTGTTTGCAAAGATACAAGTTTTTTTTTTAAATTCAATATAACAGTATAACTGTCATACTAAATATGAAAGGTTCATAAACATAACTCCAAAACCAAAATCTGTCTAAAAAAGCCTGTCATATTGACTTTATGTGAGTTTTACCTGAATTAGGTATTTTGGAAAGGTTCACAAATACAAAAATGTGGTTTTACTGGCCTCACATTGGTCACACTCAATAAGACAGTTTTTGAACCATATTTCCAAAAACACACATGCAAAATTACAAAAAAATGCCTGAAGAAATGTATCTTTGTGAGTTTTACTGGAAAAAAAAATTTTTGTAAGGTTTGTAAAAACAAAAATAAATTTTTTACCCAATTTGACGGTAATGTACTTAAAATCCTGAGATAATGCAAAAAGAGCAATAAAAATGTATTCCAACATAATTCCTAATCCAAACGTGCAAATTGTCTAAAAATGCCTGTGATATTGAATCCATGTGAGTTTTACTAAATAGTTTTGCTTTTCTATGGTTTGCAAATACAAAAATGAGGTTTTACTCAATATGACTGTATACTGTAACACTCAATATGACAGTTATTTAAACATAACTACTACACCACACATGAAAAATGGCTAATAATGCCTGAAATAATGCATCTTTGGGAGTTTTACTCGAAACGATTGCTTTTTTAAATCTTTGCAATGCAAAAAGTAGTTGTTTTACTCAATATGACAATAATGTTCTAAGAATCCTGAGATAATGCGAAAAAAGCAATAAAAATGTTTTCAAACACAACTTTTAAACAATAAATGCAAAACAGCTAATGATGCCTAGAGATGTGTATCTTTGTTGTATCAAAAAACATATTTTGTAGGATTCACTGTAAAACAAAAAATCTGATTGTTATGGTTAGTTTACTCTAAATTTCTACTGTAATTTTTCATTTTTTTTAAATAGGTCATAAAACTGTAGAATTGAAGACATTATCTGTAAATAAACAAACCGCCTGTTATTTTAAGTAATATGCCATTAATGACGATCTATGTATATTCCTATTTTTTTTACAGAAAAATACCAAATTAATTATACATATTATTTTCTGTTTTCTCAAATTACTTTCAATTTCATGTAAAATTACAGTAATTATTTTTAATTAAATATGTAACTTGTTGTATAAAAGTATTTGTCCATACTAACAATCTAACTGTTTTATATGTAATTTTAAGGTAAATCAAAATTTTTTAAGATTTATGTGTATTTTCACATTGAAGTCGAAAAATATGTGTAGCCTCTTATAAAAGGTTTAGCTCAAACTGTAATATGACATACATGAAATATTGCAAGACATTCTTAATCAACAGTCAACAGCCATACAGATCACACTGACGGTGGCCGTACAAACAACTTTAACAATGTTACAAATATGCGCCACACTGTGGAGCCACATCAAACAAGAATGACAAACACATTTCAGGAGAACATTGTCACCGTAACACAACATCAACACAACAGAAACAATACCTAGAATTCCATGTGTTACAATATACACCCCCACCACCTAACCCCGCCCACCTCAACCAACGTACGGTGGGGGCGATGATGTTTTGGGGCGCGGGGTTGTAGCCGGGAAGAGTCAGCGCTGCATGGGCTTCTGGGTATTTGTTATGTTGTGTTTATGTTTTATTACATTGAGGATGTTTTCCTGAAATGTGTTTATCATTCTTGTTCAATGTGGGTTCACAGCGTGGTGCATATTTGTAACAGTGTTAAAGTTGTTTGTAAAGCCACCGTCAGTGTGACCTGTGTGGCTGTTGACCAAGTATATCTTGCAGTCACTTTTCATATGCAGGTCAAAACTGTGCACTTCACATGCATCAATTGGCACGCTAAAGATTTGATAACTGAGCGTACAAAAAAACCCACTACGGTACTATGTGTCATATTCGCCCGGCCAAACTTTGAGTCAACCCTACATGTGGTTCAGTGAAATTCTCGTGTTGGAATGGTAGGAATGGTAAGTATGTCGCTAGGGTGGGATAGCCATTCATGCAAGCTTAACCCACTTGGTATCAATTTCCTTCATCCAGTGACCCACTGGTAAAGTGAATGAGACACCCCTGATCCTAACAATTCAGAAAATATCTGTTAAACAATGGTATTTTCTGTGGAACTGCCAGCATTGTCACTTCACTAAAGGTGGTTGATCGTAATAATTTGGAAAAACTCTGAAGAATAAAGGTATTTTTCTGCAGAACTGTTTGCATCGTCACTTTATTAAAGGTGGTTGATCTTAATAATTTAGTAAACCTCTGTAAAATTACGATATTTCCCCCCAAAATGTTTCATGAACATTTCTGTAAATATAATGTTTTTGGGGCTTCACGGTGGCAGAGGGGTTAGTGCGTCTGCCTCACAATACGAAGGTCCTGCAGTCCTGGTTCAAATCCAGGCTCGGGATCTTTCTGTGTGGAGTTTGCATGTTCTCCCCGTGAATGCGTGGGTTCCCTCCGGGTACTCCGGCTTCCTCCCACTTCCAAAGACATGCACCTGGGGATAGGTTGATTGGCAACACTAAATTGGCCCTAGTGTGTGAATGTGAGTGTGAATGTTGTCTGTCTATCTGTGTTGGCCCTGCGATGAGGTGGCGACTTGTCCAGGGTGTACCCCGCCTTCCGCCCGATTGTAGCTGAGATAGGCGCCAGCGCCCCCCGCGACCCCGAACGGGAATAAGCGGCAGAAAATGGATGGATGGATGGATAATGTTTTTGATCATTATTTGGTTTAAAATGTTTTACTTTAATTTTATGGATTTTGTTTGGCAGTTGTATCTGCCAGTAAATGACCGTTTTTTTACAGAATTTAATTTTACAGTTCTTGCAAAGAAACAAGTTTGTTTTTTTTATTCAATATAACAGTATAAATGTCATACTAAATATGAAAGGTTCATAAACATAACTCCAAAACCAAACATGAACTCTGTCTAAAAAAGCCTGTAATATTGACTTTCTGTGAGTTTTACCTGATTGGGTATTTTGGAAAGGTTCACAAATACAAATATTTGTTTTTACTGGCCTCACATTGGTCGAACTCAATAAGACAGTTTTTGAACCAGATCTCCAAAAATACACATGTCAAATTACAAAAAAATGCCTGAAGAAATGTATCTTTGTAAGTTTTACTGGAAAAAAAAAACATTTTGTAAGGTTTGCAAAAACAAAAAGATATGTTTTACCCAATTTGACAGTGATGTACTTAAAATCCTGAGATAATGCAAAAAGAGCAATATAAATGTATTCCAACATAATTTCTAATCCAAACTTGCAAATTGTCTAAAAATGCCTGTGATTTTGAATCCATGTGAGTTTTACGAGATACGGTTGCTTTTCTATGGTTTGCAAATACAAAAATTAGGTTTTACTCAATATGACTGTATACTGCAAAACTCAATATGACAGTTATTTAAACATAACTCCTACACCACACATGAAAAATGGCTAATAATGCTTGAAATAATGCATCTTTGGGAGTTTTACTCGAAACACATGCTTTTTTAAATCTTGCAAATGCAAAAAATAGTTTTTTACTCAATATGACTATAATGTTCTTAGAATCCTGAGATAATGCAAAAAAAGCAATACAAATGTATTCTCTGGGTTGTACCTGTATAGCGCTTTTCTACCTTCAAGGTACTCAAAGCGCTTTGACACTACTTCCACATTTACCCATTCACACACAATTTCACACACTGATGGAAGGAGCTGCCATGCAAGGGACTAACCAGCACCCATCAGGAACAAAGGTGAAGTGTCTTGCTCAGGACACAACGAACGTGACGAGGTTGGTACTAGGTGGGGATTGAACCAGCGTCCCTCAGGTTGCGCATGGCCACTCTTCCACTGCGCCACGCCGTCCCTATTCCAACATAATTCCTAATCCAAACGTGGAAAATGTCTAAAAATGCCTGTGATATTAAATAAATGTGAGTTTCACTAGATACAGTTGTTTTTCTATGGTTTGCAAATACAAAATTCAGGTTTTACTCAATATGGATGTATACTGTAACACTCAATATGACAGTTATTTAAACATAACTCCTACACCACACATGAAAAATGGCTTATAATATCTGAAATAATGCATCTTTGGGAGTTTAACTCGGAACATATCCTTTTTTAAATCTTGCAAATGCAAAAAGTAGTTTTTTCCTCAATATGACTATAATGTTCTTAGAATCCTGAGATAATGCAAAAAAAGCAATACAAATGTATTCAAACATAACGTCCAAACAACACATGCAAAATGGCTAATAATGCCTAGAGATATGTATTTTCGTTAGTTGTACAAGAAAAAATATATTTTGTAAGGTTTGCAAAGACACAAGTTAGTTTTTTTATTTAATATAACAGTATAACTGCCATTCTAAATATGAAATGTTAATAATCATAACTCCAAAACCAAACATGACATTTCTCTAAAAAAGCCTGTAATATTGAATTTATGTGAGTTTTAGCAGAATCAGGTATTTTGGAAAGGTTCACAAATACAGAAATTAGGTTTTACTGGCCTCATATTGGTCACACTCAAAATTACAATTTTGAAACTTAACTCCAAAAGTAGAAATGCAAAATGTCTAATAATGCCTGAAGAAATGTATCTTTGAGAGTTTTCCTGGGAAAAAAAACATTTGGTAAGGTTTGCAAAAACAAAAAGTATTTTTTTACTAAATTTGACAGTATTGTACTTAGAATCATGAGATAATGCAAAAAAAGCAATAAAATTGTATTCCAAGATAATTCCTAATCCAAACATGCAAAATGTCTTAAAATGCTTGTCATATTGAATAAATGTGAGTTTTACAAGATACATTTTTTTTTCCATGGTTGCAAATATAAAATTTAGGTTTTATTCAATATGACTGTATACTGTAACACTCAATATGACATTTATTTAAACATAACTCCTACACCACACATGAAAAATGGCTAATAATGGCTGAAATAACGCATCTTTTGGAGTTTTATTCGAAACATATGCTTTTTTAAATCTTGCAAATGCAAAAAGTAGTTTTTTACTCAATATGACTATAATGTTCTTAGAATCCTGAGATAATGCGAAAAAAGCAAAAAAAATGTGTTCAAACATAACTTCTAAACAACACATGCAAAATGGCTAATAATGACTAGAGATATGTATTTTCGTTAGTTGTACTTGAAAAATGATATTTTGTAAGGTTTGCAAAGACACAAGTTAGTTTTTTTTATTCAATATAACAGTATAACTGTCATACTAAATATGAAAGGTTTATAATCATAACTCCAAAACCAAACATGAAATATGTCTAAAAAAGCCTGTAATATTGAATATATGTGAGTTTTAGCAAATTCAGGTATTTTGGAAAGGTTCACAAATACAAAAATTAGGTTTTACCGGCCTCATATTGGTCACACTCAAAACGACAATTTTGAAACATAACTCCAAAAGTAGAAATGCAAAATGCCTAGTACTGCCTGAAGAAATGTATAGTGGAGAGTTTTCCTGGAAAAAAAACATTTGGTACGGTTTGCAGTACCAAATCCAATGTATTCCAACATGATTCCTAATCCAAACGTGCAAATTGTCTAAAAATGCCTGTAATATTGAATACATGTGAGTTTTACTAGATATAGTTGTTTTTCTATGATTTGCAAATACAAAAATTAGGTTTTACTCAATATGACTGTATACTGTAACACTCAATATGACAGTTATTTAAACATAACTCCTACACCACACATGAAAAATGGCTAATAATGCCTGAAATAATGCATCTTTTGGAGTTTTATTCGAAACATATGCTTTTTTAAAATCTTGCAAATGCAAAAAGTAGTTTTTTACTCAATATGACTATAATAGTCTTACAATCCTGAGATAATGCGAAAAAAGAAATAAAAATGTATTCCAACATAACTTCTAAACAACACATACAAAATGGCTAATAATGCCTAGAGGTATGTATTTTTGTTAGTTGTACTAGAAAAATGATCTTTTGTGAGGTTCACAAAGACAAAAGTTAATTTTTTTATTCAATATAACAGTACTAAATATGAAAGGTTTATAATCATAACTCCAAAACCAAACATGAAATTTGTCTTAAAAAGTCTGTAATATTGAATTTATGTGAGTTTTACCGGAATAAGGTACTTTGGAAAGGTACACAAATACAAAAATCAGGTTTTACTGGCCTCATATTGGCAAACTCAAAATTTCAGTTTTTGAAACATAACTCCAAAAATACACATGCAAAATGTCTAATAATGCCTGAAGAAATGCATCTTTGAGAGTTTTCCTGAAAAAAACATTTGGTAGGGTTTGCAAAAACAAAAAGTATTTTTTTTACTCAATTCTACAGTAATGTACTTAGAATCCTGAGGTAATGCGGAAAAAGCAATAAAAATGTGTTCCATCATGATTCCTAATCCAAACGTGCAAATTGTCAAAAATGCCTGTAATATTGAATACATGTGAGTTTTCCTAGATACAGTTGTTTTTCTGTGGTTTGCAAATACACAAATAAGGTTTTACTCAATATGACTGTATACTGTAACACTCAATATGACAGTTATTTAAACATAACTCCTACACCACACATGAAAAATGGCTAATAATGCCTGAAATAATGCATCTTTTGGAGTTTTATTCGAAACAAATGCTTTTTTAAATCTTGCAAATGCAAAAAGTAGTTTTTTACGCAATATGACTATAATAGTGTTACAATCCTGAGATAATTCGAAAAAAGCAATAAAAATGTATTCAAACATAACTTCTAAACAACACATGCAAAATGGCTAATAATGCCTAGAGATATGTATGTTTGTTAGTTGTACTACAAAAATGATCTTTTGTGAGGTTCACAAAGACACAAGTTAGTTTTTTATTCAATATAATAGTATAACTGTCTTACTAAATATGAAAGGTTTATAATCATAACTCTAAAACCAAACATGAAATTTGTCTAAAAAAGCCTGTAATATTGAATTTATGTGAGTTTTACCGGAATCAGGTATTTTGGAAAGGTACACAAATACAAAAATCAGGTTTTACTGGCCTCATATTTGTCAAACTCAAAATTTCAGTTTTTGAAACATACGTCCAAAAATACACATGCAAAATGTCTAATAATGCCTGAAGAAATGCATCTTTGAGAGTTTTCCTGAAAAAAAAAACATTTGGTAGGGTTTGCAAAAACAAAAAGTAATTGTTTTACTCAATTTGACAGTAATGTACTTAAAATCCTGAGATAATAGGAAAAAAGCAATAAAAATGTAATCCAACATGATTTCTAATCCAAACGTGCAAATTGTCTAAAAATGCCTGTAATATTGAATACATGTGAGTTTTACTAGATACAGTTGTTTTTCCATGGTTTGCAAATACAAATATTAGGTTTTACTCAATATGACTGTATACTGTAACACTCAATATGACAGTTATTTAAACATAACTCCTACACCACACATGAAAAATGGCTAATAATGCCTGAAATAATGCATCTTTTGGAGTTTTATTCAAAACATATGCTTTTTTAAATCTTGCAAATGCAAAAAGTAGTTTTTTACTCAATATGACTATAATAGTGTTACAATCCTGAGATAATGCGAAAAAGCAATAAAAATGTATTCAAACATAACTTCTAAACAACACATGCAAAATGGCTGATAATGCCTAGAGATATGTATTTTTGTTTGTTGTACTACAAAAATGATCTTTTGTGAGGTTCACACAGACACAAGTTAGTTTTTTTATTCAATATAACAGTATAACTGTTCATACTAATTATGAAAGGTTTATAATCATTATTCCAAAACCAAACATGAAATTTGTCTAAAAAAGCCTGTAATATTGAATGCATGTGAGTTTTACCGGAATCGGGTATTTTGGAAAGGTTCACAAATACAAAAATCAGGTTTTGCTGGCCTCATATTGGTCAAACTCAAAATGTCAGTTTTTGAAACATAACTCGAAAAATTCACATGCAAAATGTCTAATAATGCCTGAAAAAATGCATCTTAGAGAGTTTTCCTGAAAAAAAAAACACATTTGGTAGGGTTTGCAAAAACAAAAAGTAATGTTTTACTCAATTTGACAGTATTGTACTTAGAACCCTGAGATAATGCGAAAAAAGCAATAAAAATGTATTCCAACATAATTCCTAATCCAAACGTGCAAAATGTCTAAAAATGCCTGTGATATTGAATACATGTGAGTTTTCCTAGATACAGTTGTTTTTCTATGGTTTGCAAATACAAAAAATAGGTTTTACTGAATATGACTGTATACTGTAACACTCAATATGACAGTTATTTAAACATAACTCCTACACCAAACATGAAAAATGGCTAATAATGCCTGAAATAATGCATCTTTTGGAGTTTTATTCGAAACATATGCTTTATTAAATCTTGCAAATGCAAAAAGTAGTTTTTTACTCAATATGACTATAAAAGTCTTAGAGTCCTGAGATAATGCGAAAAAAGCAATAAAAATGTATTCAAACATAACTTCTAAACAACACATGCAAAATGGCTAATAATGCCTAGAGGTATGTATTTTTGTTAGTTGTACTAGAAAAATGATCTTTTGTGAGGGTCACAAAGACAAAAGTTAGTTTTTTTATTCAATATAACAGTACTAAATATGAAATGATTATAATCATAACTCCAATACCAAACATGAAATTTGTCTTAAAAAGCCTGTAATATTGAATTTATGTGAGTTCAACCGGAATAAGGTATTTTGGAAAGGTTCACAAATACAAAAATCAGGTTTTACTGGCCTCATATTGGTCAAACTCAAAATGTCAGTTTTTGAAACATAACTCGAAAAATACACATGCAAAATGTCTAATAATGCCTGAAGAAATGCATCTTTGAGAGTTTTCCTGAAAAAAAAAACATTTGGTAGGGTTTGCAAAAACAAAAAGTAATTTTTTACTCGACTTGACAGTAATGTACTTCGAAACCTGAGATAATGCAAAAAAATCAATAAAAATGTATTCCAACATAATTCCTAATCCAAACGTGCAAAATGTCTAAAAATGCCTGTGATATTGAATACATGTGAGTTTTACTAGATACAGTTTTTTTTTTATGGTTTGCAAATACGAAAATGAGGTTTTACTCATTATGACTGTATACTCTAACACTCAATATGACAGTTATTTAAACATAACCCCTACACCACAATGAAAAAATGGCTAATAATGCCTGAAATAATGCATCTTTGGGAGTTTTATTCGAAACATATGCTTTTTTAAATCTTGCAAAGGCAAAAAGTAGTTTTTTACTCAATATGACTATAAAAGTCTTACAGTCCTGAGATAATGCAAAAAAAGCAATAAAAATGTATTCAAACATAACTTCTAAACAACACATGCAAAATGGCTAATAATGCACCGAGATATGTAGTTTTTGTTAGTTGTACTAGAAAAATTATCTGATGTGAGAATCACAAAGACACAAGTCAGTTTTTTATTCCATATAATAGTATAACTGTCATACTAAATATGAAAGGTTTATAATCATAACTCCAAAACCAAACATGAAATTTGTCTAAAAAAGCCTTTAATATTGAATTTCTGTGAGTTTTACCGGAAGTGGGTATTTTGGAAAGGTTCACAAATACAAAAATCAGGTTTTACTGGCCTCATATTGGTCAAACTCAAAATGTCAGTTTTTGAAACATAACTCCAAAAATACACATGCAAAAGGTCTAATAATACCTGAAGAAATGCATCTTTGAGAGTTTTCCTGAAAAAAAAAACATTTGGTAGGGTTTGCAAAAACAAAAAGTAATTTTTTACTCGACTTGACAGTAATGTACTTCGAAACCTGAGATAATGCGAAAAAAGCAATAAAAATGTATTCCAACATGATTCCTAATCCAAACGTGCAAAATGTCTAAAAATGCATGTGATATTGAATACATGTGAGTTTTACTAGATACAGTTGTTTTTCTATGGTTTGCAAATACGAAAATGAGGTTTTACTCATTATGACTGTATACTGTAACACTCAATATGACAGTTATTTAAACATAACTCCTACACCACAATGAAAAATGGCTAATAATGCCTGAAATAATGCATCTTTGGGAGTTTTATTCGAAACATATGCTTTTTTAAATCTTGCAAATGCAAAAAATAGTTTTTTACTCAATATGACTATAATAGTCTTACAATCCTGAGATAATGCGAAAAAAGCAATAAAAATGTATTCCAACATAATTCCTAATCCAAACGTGCAAAATGTCTAAAAATGCCTGTGATATTGAATACATGTGAGTTTTACTAGATACAGTTGTTTTTCTGTGGTTTAGCAAATACAAAAATGAGGTATTACTCAATATGACTGTATACCGTAACACTCAATATGACAGTTATTTAAACATAACTCCTACACCACACATGAAAAATGGCTAATAATGCCTGAAATAATGCATCTTTTGGAGTTTTATTCAAAACATATGCTTTTTTAAATCTTGCAAATGCAAAAAGTAGTTTTTTACTCAATATGACTATAATAGTGTTACAATCCTGAGATAATGCGAAAAAGCAATAAAAATGTATTCAAACATAACTTCTAAACAACACATGCAAAATGGCTGATAATGCCTAGAGATATGTATTTTTGTTTGTTGTACTACAAAAATGATCTTTTGTGAGGTTCACACAGACACAAGTTAGTTTTTTTATTCAATATAACAGTAAAACTGTTCATACTAATTATGAAAGGTTTATAATCATAATTCCAAAACCAAACATGAAATTTGTCTAAAAAAGCCTGTAATATTGAATGCATGTGAGTTTTACCGGAATCGGGTATTTTGGAAAGGTTCACAAATACAAAAATCAGGTTTTGCTGGCCTCATATTGGTCAAACTCAAAATGTCAGTTTTTGAAACATAACTCGAAAAATTCACATGCAAAATGTCTAATAATGCCTGAAAAAATGCATCTTAGAGAGTTTTCCTGAAAAAAAAAAAACACATTTGGTAGGGTTTGCAAAAACAAAAAGTAATGTTTTACTCAATTTGACAGTATTGTACTTAGAACCCTGAGATAATGCGAAAAAAGCAATAAAAATGTATTCCAACATAATTCCTAATCCAAACGTGCAAAATGTCTAAAAATGCCTGTGATATTGAATACATGTGAGTTTTCCTAGATACAGTTGTTTTTCTATGGTTTGCAAATACAAAAAATAGGTTTTACTGAATATGACTGTATACTGTAACACTCAATATGACAGTTATTTAAACATAACTCCTACACCAAACATGAAAAATGGCTAATAATGCCTGAAATAATGCATCTTTTGGAGTTTTATTCGAAACATATGCTTTATTAAATCTTGCAAATGCAAAAAGTAGTTTTTTACTCAATATGACTATAAAAGTCTTAGAGTCCTGAGATAATGCGAAAAAAGCAATAAAAATGTATTCAAACATAACTTCTAAACAACACATGCAAAATGGCTAATAATGCCTAGAGGTATGTATTTTTGTTAGTTGTACTAGAAAAATGATCTTTTGTGAGGGTCACAAAGACAAAAGTTAGTTTTTTTATTCAATATAACAGTACTAAATATGAAATGATTATAATCATAACTCCAATACCAAACATGAAATTTGTCTTAAAAAGCCTGTAATATTGAATTTATGTGAGTTCAACCGGAATAAGGTATTTTGGAAAGGTTCACAAATACAAAAATCAGGTTTTACTGGCCTCATATTGGTCAAACTCAAAATGTCAGTTTTTGAAACATAACTCGAAAAATACACATGCAAAATGTCTAATAATGCCTGAAGAAATGCATCTTTGAGAGTTTTCCTGAAAAAAAAAACATTTGGTAGGGTTTGCAAAAACAAAAAGTAATTTTTTACTCGACTTGACAGTAATGTACTTCGAAACCTGAGATAATGCGAAAAAAGCAATAAAAATGTATTCCAACATAATTCCTAATCCAAACGTGCAAAATGTCTAAAAATGCCTGTGATATTGAATACATGTGAGTTTTACTAGATACAGTTGTTTTTCTGTGGTTTAGCAAATACAAAAATGAGGTATTACTCAATATGACTGTATACCGTAACACTCAATATGACAGTTATTTAAACATAACTCCTACACCACACATGAAAAATGGCTAATAATGCCTGAAATAATGCATCTTTTGGAGTTTTATTCAAAACATATGCTTTTTTAAATCTTGCAAATGCAAAAAGTAGTTTTTTACTCAATATGACTATAATAGTGTTACAATCCTGAGATAATGCGAAAAAGCAATAAAAATGTATTCAAACATAACTTCTAAACAACACATGCAAAATGGCTGATAATGCCTAGAGATATGTATTTTTGTTTGTTGTACTACAAAAATGATCTTTTGTGAGGTTCACACAGACACAAGTTAGTTTTTTTATTCAATATAACAGTAAAACTGTTCATACTAATTATGAAAGGTTTATAATCATAATTCCAAAACCAAACATGAAATTTGTCTAAAAAAGCCTGTAATATTGAATGCATGTGAGTTTTACCGGAATCGGGTATTTTGGAAAGGTTCACAAATACAAAAATCAGGTTTTGCTGGCCTCATATTGGTCAAACTCAAAATGTCAGTTTTTGAAACATAACTCGAAAAATTCACATGCAAAATGTCTAATAATGCCTGAAAAAATGCATCTTAGAGAGTTTTCCTGAAAAAAAAAAACACATTTGGTAGGGTTTGCAAAAACAAAAAGTAATGTTTTACTCAATTTGACAGTATTGTACTTAGAACCCTGAGATAATGCGAAAAAAGCAATAAAAATGTATTCCAACATAATTCCTAATCCAAACGTGCAAAATGTCTAAAAATGCCTGTGATATTGAATACATGTGAGTTTTCCTAGATACAGTTGTTTTTCTATGGTTTGCAAATACAAAAAATAGGTTTTACTGAATATGACTGTATACTGTAACACTCAATATGACAGTTATTTAAACATAACTCCTACACCAAACATGAAAAATGGCTAATAATGCCTGAAATAATGCATCTTTTGGAGTTTTATTCGAAACATATGCTTTATTAAATCTTGCAAATGCAAAAAGTAGTTTTTTACTCAATATGACTATAAAAGTCTTAGAGTCCTGAGATAATGCGAAAAAAGCAATAAAAATGTATTCAAACATAACTTCTAAACAACACATGCAAAATGGCTAATAATGCCTAGAGGTATGTATTTTTGTTAGTTGTACTAGAAAAATGATCTTTTGTGAGGGTCACAAAGACAAAAGTTAGTTTTTTTATTCAATATAACAGTACTAAATATGAAAGGATTATAATCATAACTCCAATACCAAACATGAAATTTGTCTTAAAAAGCCTGTAATATTGAATTTATGTGAGTTCAACCGGGATAAGGTATTTTGGAAAGGTTCACAAATACAAAAATCAGGTTTTACTGGCCTCATATTGGTCAAACTCAAAATGTCAGTTTTTGAAACATAACTCGAAAAATACACATGCAAAATGTCTAATAATGCCTGAAGAAATGCATCTTTGAGAGTTTTCCTGAAAAAAAAAACATTTGGTAGGGTTTGCAAAAACAAAAAGTAATTTTTTACTCGACTTGACAGTAATGTACTTCGAAACCTGAGATAATGCGAAAAAAGCAATAAAAATGTATTCCAACATAATTCCTAATCCAAACGTGCAAAATGTCTAAAAATGCCTGTGATATTGAATACATGTGAGTTTTACTAGATACAGTTTTTTTTTTATGGTTTGCAAATACGAAAATGAGGTTTTACTCATTATGACTGTATACTCTAACACTCAATATGACAGTTATTTAAACATAACCCCTACACCACAATGAAAAAATGGCTAATAATGCCTGAAATAATGCATCTTTGGGAGTTTTTTTCGAAACATATGCTTTTTTAAATCTTGCAAAGGCAAAAAGTAGTTTTTTACTCAATATGACTATAAAAGTCTTACAGTCCTGAGATAATGCAAAAAAAGCAATAAAAATGTATTCAAACATAACTTCTAAACAACACATGCAAAATGGCTAATAATGCACCGAGATATGTAGTTTTTGTTAGTTGTACTAGAAAAATTATCTGATGTGAGAATCACAAAGACACAAGTTAGTTTTTTATTCCATATAATAGTATAACTGTCATACTAAATATGAAAGGTTTATAATCATAACTCCAAAACCAAACATGAAATTTGTCTAAAAAAGCCTTTAATATTGAATTTCTGTGAGTTTTACCGGAAGTGGGTATTTTGGAAAGGTTCACAAATACAAAAATCAGGTTTTACTGGCCTCATATTGGTCAAACTCAAAATGTCAGTTTTTGAAACATAACTCCAAAAATACACATGCAAAAGGTCTAATAATACCTGAAGAAATGCATCTTTGAGAGTTTTCCTGAAAAAAAAAACATTTGGTAGGGTTTGCAAAAACAAAAAGTAATTTTTTACTCGACTTGACAGTAATGTACTTCGAAACCTGAGATAATGCGAAAAAAGCAATAAAAATGTATTCCAACATGATTCCTAATCCAAACGTGCAAAATGTCTAAAAATGCATGTGATATTGAATACATGTGAGTTTTACTAGATACAGTTGTTTTTCTATGGTTTGCAAATACGAAAATGAGGTTTTACTCATTATGACTGTATACTGTAACACTCAATATGACAGTTATTTAAACATAACTCCTACACCACAATGAAAAATGGCTAATAATGCCTGAAATAATGCATCTTTGGGAGTTTTATTCGAAACATATGCTTTTTTAAATCTTGCAAATGCAAAAAATAGTTTTTTACTCAATATGACTATAATAGTCTTACAATCCTGAGATAATGCGAAAAAAGCAATAAAAATGTATTCCAACATAATTCCTAATCCAAACGTGCAAAATGTCTAAAAATGCCTGTGATATTGAATACATGTGAGTTTTACTAGATACAGTTGTTTTTCTGTGGTTTAGCAAATACAAAAATGAGGTATTACTCAATATGACTGTATACCGTAACACTCAATATGACAGTTATTTAAACATAACTCCTACACCACACATGAAAAATGGCTAACAATGCCTAAAATAATGCATCTTTGGGAGTTTTATTCGAAACATATGCTTTTTTAAATCTTGCAAATGCAAAAAGTAGTTTTTTACTCAATATGACTATAAAAGTCTTACAGTCCTGAGATAATGTGAAAAAGGCAATAAAACTGTATTCAAACATAACTTCTAAACAACACATGCAAAATGGCTAATAATGGACAGAGATATGTATTTTTGGTTTTGGAGTTATGATTATAAACCTTTCATATTTAGTATGACAGTTATACTGTTATATTGAATAAAAAACTAACTTGTGTCTTTGTGAACCTCACAAAAGATCATTTTTGTAGTACAACTAACAAAAATACATATATCTAGGCATTATTAGCCATTTTGCATGTGTTGTTTAGAAGTTATGTTTGAATACATTTGTATTGCTTTTTTCGCATTATCTCAGGACTGTAAGACTTTTATAGTCATATTGCGTAAAAAAGTACTTTTTGCATTTGCAAGATTTAAAAAAGCATTTGTTTCGAATAAAACTCCAAAAGATGCATTATTTCAGGCATTATTAGCCATTTTTCATGTGTGGTGTAGGAGTTACATTTAAATAACTGTCATATTGAGTGTTACAGTATACAGTCATATTGAGTCAAACCTCATTTGTGTATTTGCAAACCATAGAAAAAAAACTGTATCTGGTAAAACTCACATGTATTCAATATTACAGGCATTTTTAGACAATTTGCACCTTTGGATTAGGAGTCATGTTGGAATAGATTTTTATTGCTTTTTTCGCATTATCTCAGGATTCTAAATTTATTACCGTCAAATTGAGTAAAAAAAATACTTTTTGCTTTTGCAAACCCTACCAAATGTTTTTTTTTTTCAGAAAAACTCTCAAAGATACAATTCTTCAGGCATTATCAGACATTTTGCACGTTTGGATTAGGAATTATGTTGGAATACATTTTTATTGCTTTTTTTGCATTATCTCAGGATTCTAAATACATTACTGTCAAATTGAGTAAAACATTACTTTTTGTTTTTGCAAACCCTACCAAATGTTTTTTCTTTCAGGCAAACTCTCAAAGATGCATTTCTTCAGGCATTATTAGACATTTTGCATGTGTATTTTTGGAGCTATGTTTCAAAAACTGAAATTTTGAGTTTGACAAATATGAGGCCAGTAAAACCTGATTTTTGTATTTGTGTGCCTTTCCAAAATACCTGATTCCGGTAAAACTCACATAAATTCAATATTACAGGCTTTTTTAGACAAATTTAATGTTTGGTTTTGGAGTTATGATTATAAACCTTTCATATTTAGTACTGTTATATTGAATAAAAAAACGAACTTGTGTCTTTGTGAACCTCACAAAAGATCATTTTTGTAGTACAACTAACAAAAATACATACCTCTAGGCATTATTAGCCATTTAGCATGTGTTTTTTAGAAGTTATGTTTGAATACATTTTTATTGCTTTCTTCGCATTATCTCAGGACTGTAAGACTTTTATAGTCATATTGAGTAAAAAACTACTTTTTGCATTTGCAAAATTTAGTAAAGCATACGTTTCGAGTAAAACTCCCAAAGATGCATTATTTCAGGCATTATTAGCCATTTTTCATGTGTGGTGTACGAGTTGTGTTTAAATAACTGTCATGTTGAGTGTTACAGTATACAGTCATATTGAGTAAAACCTCATTTGTGTATTTGCAAACTATAGAAAAACAACTGTATCTAGTAAAACTCACATGTATTCAATATTACAGGCATTTTTAGAAAATTTGCACGTTTGGATTAGGAATCATGTTGGAATACATTTTTATTGCTTTTTTCGCATTATCTCAGGATTCTAAGTACATTACTGTCAAATTGAGTAAAAAAAATACTTTTTGTTTTTGCAAACCCTACCAAATGTTTTTTTTTTCAGGAAAACTCTCAAAGATGCATTTCTTCAGGCATTATTAGACATTTTGCATGTGTATTTTTGGAGTTATGTTTCAAAAACTGACATTTTGAATTTGACCAATATGAGGCCAGTAAAACCTGATTTTTGTATTTGTGAACCTTTCCAAAATGCCTGATTCCGGTAAAACTCACATCAATTCAATATTACAGGCTTTTTTAGACAGATTTCATGTTTGGTTTTGGAGTTATGATTATAAACCTTTCATATTTAGTATGACAGTTATACTGTTATATTGAATAAAAAAACTAATTTGTGTCTTTGTGAACCTCACAAAAGATAATTTTTCTAGTATGACTAACAAAAATACATACCTCTAGGCATTATTAGCCATTTTGCATGTGTTGTTTAGAAGTTATGTTTGAATACATTTTTATTGCTTTTTTCACATTATCTCAGGACTGTAAGACTTTTATAGTCATATTGAGTAAAAACTCCTTTTTGCATTTGCAAGATTTAAAAAAGCATATGTTTCGAATAGAACTCCAAAAGATGCATTATTTCAGGCATTATTAGCCATTTTTCATGTGTGGTGTAGGAGTTATGTTTAAATAACTGTCATTTTCAGTGTTACAGTATACATTGATATTGAGTAAAACCTAATTTTTGTATTTGCAAACCATAGAAAACAACTGTATCTAGTAAAACTCACAAGTATTCAATATTACAGGCATTTTTAGACAATTTGCACGTTTGGATTAGGAATCATGTTGGAATACATTTTTATTGTTTTTTTCGCATTATCTCAGGATTATAAGTACATTACTGTCAAATTGAGTAAAAAAATTACTTTTTGTTTTTGCAAACCCTACCAAATGTGTGTGTGTGTGTGTGTTTTTTTTTCAGGAAAACTCTCAAAGATGTATTTTTTCAGGCATTATTAGACATTTTGCATGTTTATTATTGGAGTTATGTTTCAAAAACTGACATTTTGACTTTGACCAATAAGAGGCCAGTAAAACTTTATTTTTGTATTTGTGTACCTTTCCAAAATACCTTATTCCGGTAAAACTCACATAAATTCAATATTACAGGCTTTTTTAGACAAATTTCATGTTTGGTTTTGGAGTTATGATTATAAAACTTTCATATTTGGTACTGTTATATTGAATAAAAAAACTAACTTGTTTCTTTGTGACCCTCACAAAAGATCAATTTTCTTGTACAACTAACAAAAATACATATCTCTAGGCATTGTTAGCCATTTTGCATGTGTTGTTTAGAAGTTATATTTGAATACATTTTTATTGCTTTTTTTGCATTATCTCAGGACTGTAAGACTTTTATAGTCATATTGAGTAAAAAAATACTTTTTGCATTTGCAAGATTTAATAAAGCATATGTTTCGAGTAAAACTCCCAAAGATGCATTATTTCAGGCATTATCAGCCATTTTTCATGTGTGGTGTAGGATTTATGTTTAAATAACTGTCATATTGAGTGTTACAGTATACAGTCATATTGAGTAAAACCTCATTTGTGTATTTGCAAACTATAAAAAAAACAACTGTATCTAGTAAAACTCACATGTATTCAATATCACAGGAATTCTTAGACATTTTGCACGTTTGGATTAGGAATTATGTTGGAATACATTTTTATTGCTTTTTTCGCATTATCTCAGGATTCTAAGTACATTACGGTCAAATTGAGTAAAAAATTACTTTTTGTTTTTGCGAACCCTACCAAATGTTTTTTTTATTCAACAAAACTCTCAAAGATGCATTTTTTCAGGCATTATTAGACATTTTGCATGTGTATTTTTGGAGTTATGTTTCAAAAACTGACATTTCGAATTTGACCAATATGAGGCCAGTAAAACCTGATTTTTGTATTTGTTAAACTTTCCAAAATACCTTATTCCGGTAAAACTCACATAAATTCAATATTACAGGCTTTTTTAGACAAATTTCATGTTTGGTTTTGGAGTTATGATTACAAACCTTTCATATTTAGTATGACAGTTATACTGTTATATTGAGTAAAAAACTAACTTGTGTCTTTGTGAACCTCACAAATGATCATCTTTCTAGTACAACTAATAAAAATACATATCTCTAGGCATTATTAGCCATTTTGCATGTGTTGTTTAGAAGTTATGTTTGAATACATTTTTATTGCTTTTTTCGCATTATCTCAGGACTGTAAGACTTTTATAGTCATATTGAGTAAAAAAACGACTTTTTGCATTTGCAAGATTTAAGAAAGCATATGTTTCGAGTAAAACTCCCAAATATGCATTATTTCAGGCATTATTAGCCATTTTTCATGTGTGTTGTAGGAGTTATGTTTAAATAACTGTCATATTGAGTGTTACAGTATAGAGTCATATTGAGTAAAACCTCATTCGTGTATCTAGTAAAACTCACATGTATTCAATATTACAGACATTTTTAGACAATTTGCATGTTTGGATTAGGTATCATGTTGGAATACATTTTTATTGCTTTTTTCGCATTATCTCAGGATTCTAAGTACATTACGGTCAAATTGAGTAAAAAATTACTTTTTGTTTTTGCAAACCCTACCAAAATTTTTTGGGGGAGAAAAACTCTCAAAGATGCATTTCTTCAAGAATTATTAGACATTTTGCATGTTTATTTTTGGAGTAATGTTTCAAAAACTGAAAATTTGAGTTTGACAAATATGAGGCCAGTAAAATCAGATTTTTGTATTTTTGTACTTTTCCAAAATACCTTATTCCGGTAGAACTCACATAAATTCAATATTACAGGCTTTTAAGACAAATTTCATGTTTGGTTTTCATATTTACTACTGTTATATTGAATTAAAAAACTAACTAGTGTCTTTGTGAACCTCACAAAAGATGATTTTTCTATTACAACTAACAAAAATACATATCTCTTGGCATTATTAGCCATTTTGTATGTGTTGTTTAGAAGTTATGTTTGAATACATTTTTATTGCTTTTTTTCGCGTTATCTCAGGATTGTAAGACTTTTATAGTCATATTGAGTAAAAAACTACTTTTTGCATTTGCAAGATTAAAAAACGCATATGTTTCGAGTAAAACTCCCAAAGATGCATTATTTCAGGCATTATTAGCCATTTTTCATGTGTGGTGTAGGAGTTATGTTTAAATAACTGTCATATTGAGTGTTACAGTATACAGTCATATTGAGTAAAACTGCATTTGAGTGTTTGCAAACTATAGAAAAACAACTGTATCTAGTAAAACTCACATGTATTCAATATCACAGGCATTTTTAGACATTTTGCACGTTTGGATTAGGAATTATGTTGGAATCCATTTTTATTGATTTTTCGCGGTATCTCAGGATTCGAAGTACATTACTGTCAAATTGAGTAAAAAAATTACTTTTTGTTTTTGCAAACCCTACCAAATGTGTTTTTTCAGGAAAACTCTCAAAGATGCATATCTTCAGGCATTATTAGACATTTTGCATGTGTATATTTGGAGTTATGTTTCAAAATATGACATTTTGAGTGCGACCAATATGAGGCCAGTAAAACCTGATTTTTGTATTTGTGAACCTTTCCAAAATACCTGATCCCGGTAAAATTCACATGAATTAAATATTACAGGCTTTTTCAGACAAATTTCATGTTTGGTTTTGGAGTAATGATTATAAACCTTTCATATTTAGTATGACAGTTACACTGTTCTATTGAATAAAAAAACTAACTTTTGTCTTTGTGAACAGATCATTTTTCTAGTACAACTAACAAAAATACATATCTCTAGGCTTTATTAGCCATTTTGCATGTGTTGTTTATAAGTTATGTTTGAATAAATTTTTATTGCTTTTTACGCATTATCTCAGGATTGTAAGACTATTATAGTCATATTGAGTAAAAAAATATTTTTTGCATTTGCAAGATTTAAAAAAGCATATGTTTCGAGTAAAACTCCCAAAGATGCATTATTTCAGGAATTATTAGCCATTTTTTATGTGTGTTGTAGGAGTTATGTTTAAATAACTGTCATATTGAGTGTTACAGTATACAGTCATATTGAGTAAAACCTCATTTGTGTATTTGCAAACCATAGAAAAAAATCTGTATCTAGTAAAACTCACATGTATTCAATATCACAGGCATTTTTTGACATTTTGCACGTTTGGATTAGGAATTATGTTGGAATACATTTGTATTGCATTTTTCGCATTATCTCAGGATTGTAAGACTATTATAGTCATATTGCGTAAAAAAGTACTTTTTGCATTTGCAAGATTTAAAAACGCATATGTTTCGAGTAAAACTCCAAAAGATGCATTATTTCAGGCATTATTAGCCATTTTTCATGTGTGGTGTAAGATCCATCCATCCATCCATCATCCTCCGCTTATCCGAGGTCGGGTCGCGGGGGCAGCAGCCTAAGCAGGGAAGCCCAGACTTCCCTATCTCAAGCCACTTCGTCTAGCTCTTCCCGGGGGATCCCGAGGCGTTCCCAGGCCAGCCGGGAGACATAGTCTTCCCAACGTGTCCTTGGTCTTCCCTGTGGCCTCCTACCAGCTGGACGTGCCCTAAACACATCCCTAGGGAGGCGTTCGGGTGGCATCCTGACCAGATGCCCGAACCACTTCATCTGGCTCCTCTCGATGTGGAGGAGCAGCGGCTTTACGTTGAGCTCCTCCCGGATGGCAGAGCTTCTCACCCTATCTTTAAGGGAGAGTTCCGCCACCCGGCGGAGGAAACTCATTTCGGCCGCTTGCACCCGTGATCTTATCCTTTCGGTCATGACCCAAAGCTCATGACCATAGGTGAGGATGGGAACGTAGATCGACCGGTAAATTTAGAGCTTTGCCTTCCGACTCAGCTCCTTCTTCACCACAACGGATCGATACAACGTCCGCATTACTGAAGACGCCGCACCGATCCGCCTGTTGATCTCACGATCCACTCTTCCCCCACTCGTGAACAAGACTCCTAGGTACTTGAACTCCTCCACTTGGGGCAGGGTCTCCTCCCCAACCCGGAGATGGCACTCCACCCTTTTCCGGGCGAGAACCATGGACTCGGACTTGGTGGTGCTGATTCTCATTCCGGTCGCTTCACACTCGGCTGCGAACCGATCCAGTGAGAGCTGAAGATCCCGGCCAGATGAAGCCATCAGGACTACATCATCTGCAAAAAGCAGAGACCTAATCCCGTGGCCACCAAACCGGAACCCCTCAACGCCTTGGCTGCGCCTAGAAATTCTGTCCATAAAAGTTATGAACAGAATCGGTGACAAAGGACAGCCTTGGCGGAGTCCAACCCTCACTGGAAACGTGTCCGACTTACTGCCAGCAATGCGGACCAAGCTCTGACACTGATCATACAGGGAGCGGACTGCCACAATAAGACATTCCGATACCCCATACTCTCTGAGCACTCCCCACAGGACTTCCCGAGGGACACGGTCGAATGCCTTCTCCAAGTCCACAAAGCACATGTAGACTGGTTGGGCAAACTCCCATGCACCCTCAAGAACCCTGCGGAGAGTATAGAGCTGGTCCACAGTTCCACGACCAGGACGAAAACCACACTGTTCCTCCTGAATCCGAGGTTCGACTATCCGACGTAGCCTCCTCTCCAGTACACCTGAATAAACCTTACCGGGAAGGCTGAGGAGTGTGATCCCACGATAGTTGGAACACACCCTCCGGTCCCCCTTCTTAAAGAGAGGGACCACCACCCCGGTCTGCCAATCCAGAGGTACCGCCCCCGATGTCCACGCGATGCTGCAGAGTCTTGTCAACCAAGACAGCCCCACAGCATCCAGAGCCTTAAGGAACTCCGGGCGGATTTCACCCACCCCCGGGGCCTTGCCGCCGAGGAGCTTTTTAACTACCTCAGCGACCTCAGCCCCAGAAATAGGAGAGTCCACTACAGATTCCCCAGGCACCGCTTCCTCAAAGAAAGACGTGTTGGTGGGATTGAGGAGGTCTTCGAAGTATTCCCTCCACCGATCCACAACATCCGCAGTCGAAGTCAGCAGAACACCATCCGCACCATACACGGTGTTGACAGTGCACTGCTTCCCCTTCCTGAGGCGCCGTATGGTGGTCCAGAATCGCTTCGAAGCCGTCCGGAAGTCGTTTTCCATGGCGTCCCCGAACTCTTCCCATGTCCGAGTTTTTGCCTCCGCGACCGCTAAAGCTACACACCGCTTGGCCCGTCGGTACCCGTCCACTGCCTCCGGAGTCCTATGAGCCAAAAGAACCCGATAGGACTCCTTCTTCAGCTTGACGGCATCCCTCACTGCTGGTGTCCACCAACGGGTTCTGGGATTACCGCCACGACAGGCACCAACAACCATGCGGCCACAGCTCCAATCAGCCGCCTCGACAATAGAGGTTCGGAACATGGTCCACTCGGACTCAATGTCCCGCACCTCCCTCGTGACATGTTCAAAGTTCTCCCGGAGATGTGAATTGAAACTCTCTCTGACAGGAGACTCTGCCAGACGTTCCCAGCCGACCCTCACAATGCGCTTGGGCCTGCCAGCTCTGTCCGGCATCCTCCCCCACCATCGCAGCCAAGTCACCACCAGGTGGTGATCGGTAGAAAGCGCCGCCCCTCTCTTCACCCGAGTGTCCAAAACATAAGGCCGCAAATCCGATGACACAACTACAAAGTCGATCATGGAACTGCGGCCTAGGGTGTCCTGGTGCCAAGTGCACATATGGACACCCTTATGTTTGAACATGGTGTTTGTTATGGACAATCCGTGACGAGCACAAAAGTCCAATTACAAAACACCACTCGGGTTTAGATCCGGGCGACCATTCTTCCCAATCACGCCTCTCCAGGTTTCACTGTCGTTGCCAACATGAGCGTTGAAGTCTCCCAGTAGGACAAGGGAATCACCCGGAGGAGCACTTTCCAGTACTCCCTCGAGTGTACCCAAAAAGGGTGGGTATTCTGAACTGCTGTTTGGTGCGTAAGCACAAACAACAGTCAGGACCCGTCCCCCCACCCGAAGGCGAAGGGAAGCTACCCTCTCGTCCACTGGGTTGAACTCAAACGTGCAGGCTTTGAGCCGGGGGGCAACGAGAATTGCCACCCCAGCCCGTCGCCTCTCACTGCCGGCAACGCCAGAGTGGAAGAGGGTCCAGTCCCTCTCGAGAGAACTGGTTCCAGAGCCCTTGCTGTGCGTCGAGGTGAGTCCGACTATATCCAGCCGGAACTTCTCTACCTCGCGCACTAGCTCAGGCTCCTTCCCCCCCAGTGAGGTGACGTTCCACGTCCCAAGAGCTAGCTTCTGTAGCCGAGGATCGGACCGCCAAGTGCCCTGCCTTCGGCTGCTGCCCAGTTCACAATGCACCCGACCTCTATGGCCCCTCCTATGAGTGGTGAGCCCATTGGAGGGATGACCCACGTTGCCTCTTCGGGCTGTGCCCGGCCGGGCCCCATGGGGACAGGCCCGACCACCAGGCGCTCGCCATCGTGCCCCAACTCCGGGCCTGGCTCCACAAGTGGGGCCCCGGTGACCCACGTCCGGGCGAGGGAAATCTGGGTTCATTTTGTTGTAATTCCATAGAAGTCTTTTAGCTGCTCTTTGTCTGATCACTCACCTAGGACCTGTTTATCTTGGGAGACCCTACCAGGGGGCATGAAAGCCCCCAGACAACATAGCTCCTAGGATCATTGGGACACGCAAACTCCTCTACCACGGTAAGATAGCAGCTCAGAGAGGAGGTGTGGTGTAAGAATTATGTTTAAATAACTGTCATATTGAGTGTTACAGTATACAGTCATATTGAGTAAAACTTCATTTGTGTATTTGCAAACCATAAAAAAACAACAGTATCTAGTAAAACTCACATGTATTCAATATCACAGGCATTTTTAGACATTTTGCACGTTTGGATTAGGAATTATGTTGGAATACATTTTTATTGCTTCATCTCAGGACATTACTGTCAAATTGAGTAAAAAAATTACTTTTTGTTTTTGTAAACCCTACCAAATGTTTTTTTTTCAGGAAAACTCTCAAAGATGCATTTCTTCAGGCATTATTAGACATTTTGCATGTGTATTTTTGGAGTTATGTTTCAAAAACTGACATTTTGAGTTTGGCAAATATGAGGCCAGTAAAACCTGTTTTTTGTATTTCTGAACCTATCCAAAATACCTGATTCCGGTAAAACTCACATAAATTCAATATTACAGGGTTTTTAAGACAATTTTCATGTTTGGTTTTAGAGTTATGATTATAAACCTTCCATGACTGTATTCTGTCATGGAAGGTATTTGGTTTGGAAATACCTAATTTTTGTATTGGCAAACCATAGAAAAACAACTGTATCTAGGAAAACTCACATGTATTCAATATCACAGGCATTTTTAGACATGTTGCACGTTTGGATTAGGAATTATGTTGGAATCCATTTTTATTGCTTTTTTCGCATTATATCAAGATTCCAAGTACATTACTGTCAAATTAAGTATAACATTAATTTTTGTTTTTGCAAACCGTACCAAATTTGGTTTTTTTTTAGGAAAACTCTCAAAGATGCATTTCTTTAGGCATTATTAGACATTTTGCATGTGTATTTTTGGAGTTATGTTTCAAAAACTGACATTTTGAGTTTGACCAATATGAGGCCAGTAAAACCTAATTTTTGTATTTGTGAACCTTTCCAAAATATCTGATTCCGGTAAAACTCACATAAATTCAATATTACAGGCTTTTTTAGACACATTTCATATTTGGTTTGGGAGTTATGATTATAAACCTTTCATATTTAGTATGACAGTTATACTGTTATATTGGAAAAAAAACTAACTTGTGTCTTTGTGAACCTCACAAAAGATCATTTTTCTAGTACAACTAACAAAAATACATATCACTAGGCATTATTAGCCATTTTGCATGTGTTCTTTAGAAGTTATGTTTGAATACATTTGTATTGCTTTTTTCGCATTATCTCAGGATTGTAAGACTATTATAGTCATATTGAGTAAAAAACTCCTTTTTGCATTTGCAAGATTTAAAAAAGCATATGTTTCGAATAAAACTCCCAAAGATGCATTATTTCAGGCATTAGTAGCCATGTATCATGTATGGTGTAGGACTTATGTTTAAATAACTGTCATATTGAGTGTTACAGTATACAGTCATATTGAGTAAAACCTAAATTTTATATTTGCAACCTTAGAAAAAAAAATGTATCCAGTAAAACTCACATTTATTCAATATCAAAGGCATATTTAAGTATTTTGCACGTTCGGATTAGGAATTATGTTGGAATACATTTTTTTTGATTTTTTCGCATTATCTCAGAATTCTAAGTACATTATCGTCAAATTTAGTAAAAAATTACTTTTTGTCTTTGCAAACCTTACAAAACGTTTTGATTTTCAGGAAAACTCTCAAACATACATTTCTTCAGGCAGTATTAGACTTTTCGCATTTCTACTTTTGGAGTTATTTTTCAAAATTGTCATTTTGAGTGTGACCAATATGAGGCCAGTAACACCTAATTTTTGAATTTGTGAACCTTTCCAAAATACCTGATTCTGGTAACACTCACATAAATTCAATATTACAGGCTTTTTTAAACAGATTGCATGGTTGGTTTTGGAGTTATGATTATAAACCTTTCATATTTAGTACGACAGTTATATCAATCAATCAATCAATGTTTACTTATATAGCCCTAAATCACCAGTGTCTCAAAGGGCTGCACAAACCACTACGACATCCTCGGGCAAGGAAAACTCACACCCAGTGGGACATCGGTGACAATAATGACTATGAGAACGTGATACTGTGATACTGATGATACTGATGACTATGAGAACATGATACTGTGAAAGATCAATCCATAATGGATCCAACACAGTTGCGAGAGTCCAGTCCAAAGCGGATCCAACACAGCAGCGAGAGTCCCGTTCACAGCGGAGCCAGCAGGAAACCATCCCAAGCGGAGGCTGATCAGCAGCGCAGAGATGTCCCCAGCCGATACACAGGCGAGCAGTACATGGCCACCGGATCGGACCGGACTCCCTCCACAAAGGAGAGTGGGACATAGAAGAAAAAGAAAAGAAACGGCAGATCAACTGGTCTAAAAAGGGAGTCTATTTAAAGGCTAGAGTATACAAATGAGTTTTAAGGTGAGACTTAAATGCTTCTACTGAGGTAGCATCTCGAACTGTTACCGGGAGGGCATTTTTTGGGCTTTGGGAATCACTAATAAGCCGGAGTCCTTTGAACACAGATTTCTTGCCGGGACATATGGTACAATACAATCGGCAAGATAGGATGGAGCTAGACCGTGTAGTATTTTATACGTAAGTAGTAAAACCTTAAAGTCACATCTTAAGTGCACAGGAAGCCAGTGCAGGTGAGCCAGTACAGGCGTAATGTGATCAAACTTTCTTGTTCTTGTCAAAAGTCTAGCAGCCGCATTTTGTACCAACTGTAATCTTTTAATGCTAGACATGGGGAGACCCGAAAATAATACGTTACAGTAGTCGAGGCGAGACGTAACAAACGCATGGATAATGATCTCAGCGTCTTTAGTGGACAGAATGGAGCGAATTTTAGCGATGTTGCGGAGATGAAAGAAGGCCGTTTTAGTAACGCTTTTAATGTGTGCCTCAAAGGAGAGAGTTGGGTCGAAGATAATACCCAGATTCTTTACCGTGTCGCCTTGTTTAATTGTTTGGTTGTCAAATGTTAGAGTTGTATTATTAAATAGAGTTCGGTGTCTAGCAGGACCGATAATCAGCATTTCCGTTTTTTTGGCGTTGAGTTGCAAAAAGTTAGCGGACATCCATTGTTTAATTTCATTAAGACACGCCTCCAGCTGACTACAATCCGGCATGTTGGTCAGCTTTAGGGGCATGTAGAGTTGGGTGTCATCAGCATAACAGTGAAAGCTAACACCGTATTTGCGTATGATGTCACCTAGCGGCAGCATGTAGATGCTGAAGAGTGCAGGGCCAAGGACCGAACCCTGGGGAACTCCACACGTTACCTTAACGTAGTCCGAGGTCACATTGTTATGGGAGACACACTGCATCCTATCAGTAAGATAAGAGTTAAACCAAGACAGGGCTAAGTCTGACATACCAATTCGTGTTTTGATACGTTCTAATAAAATATTATGATCGACAGTATCGAAAGCAGCGCTAAGATCGAGGAGCAGCAACATAGATGACGCATCAGAATCCATCGTTAGCAATAGATCATTAGTCATTTTTGCGAGGGCTGTCTCCGTCGAGTGATTTGCCCTGAAACCGGATTGAAAGGTTTCACATAGATTGTTAGACGCTAAGTGTTCATTTAACTGCTCCGCAACAATTTTTTTCGAGGATTTTTGAAATAAAGGGAAGGTGAGACACCGGTCGGTAGTTTACCATGAGGTCAGGATCGAGGTTAGGTCTTTTAAGAAGAGGATGAATAACCGCTTTTTTGAATGCTAGGGGAACAGTGCCCGAGGAAAGTGATAAGTTTATAATATTTAGCACTGATGGAACTAATAATACAAAGAGCTCCTTGATCAGTTTCCCAGGAAGCGGGTCAAGTAAACATGTCGTTTGTTTTATTCCATTTACACGTTGTAACAATTCCTCTAATGTTATTTCCTCAAAACGAGAGAAACTATTTTGGAGGGCAGTATCCGCCGTATATACAATCGTGTCAGTGTTAATAGAACCCCCGTTGTAGCTAATACTAATGTATTGAGTAAAAAAAATATTTTTTGTCTTTGCAAACCTTACAAAAGATCATTCTCCTATTACAACTAACGAAAATACATATCTCTAGGCATTATTAGCCATTTTGCATGTGTTGTTTAGAAGTTATGTTTGAATACATTTTTATTGCTTTTTTCGCATTATCTCAGGAGTCTAAGAACATTATAGTCATATTGAGAATAAAAACTACTTTTTGCATTTGCAAAATTTAAAAGAGCATATGTTCCTAGTAAAACTCCCAAACATGCATTATTTCAGGCATTATAAGCCATTTTTCATGTGTGGTGTAGGAATTATGTTTAAATAACTGTCATATTGAGTGTTACAATATACAGTCATATTGAGTAAAACCTAATATTAGTTTTTGCAAACCATAGAAAAACAACTGTATCTAGTAAAACTTACATTTATTCAATATGACAAGCATTTTTAGACATTTTGCACGTTTGGATTAGGAATTATGTTGGAATACAATTTTATTGTTTTTTTTTTTTTGCATTATCTCAGGATTCTAAGTTCAATACTGTCATATTTAGTAAAAAAATACTTTTTGTTTTTGCAAACCTCTCAAATATACATTTATTCAGGCAGTATTAGACATTTTGCATTTCTACTTTTGGAGTTAAATTTCAAAATTGTAATTTTGAGTTGGACCAATATGAGGCCAGTAAAACCTAATTTCTGTTTTTGTGAACCTTTCCAAAATACCTGATTCTGCTAAAACTCACATAAATTCAATACTACAGGCTTTTTTAGAGAAATTTCATGTTTGGTTTTGGAGTTATGATTATTAACTTTTTATATTTAGTATGGCAGTTATAATGTTATATTGAATAAAAAAACTAACTTGTGTCTTTGCAAACCTTACAAAAGATATGTTTTCTTGTACAACTAACGAAAATACATATCTTTAGGCTTATTAGCCATTTTGCATGTGTTGTTTGGAAGTTATGTTTGAATACATTTTTATTGCTTTTTTTGCAGTATCTGAGGATTCTAAGAAAATTATAGTCATATTGAGTAAAAAACTACTTTTTGCATTTTCAAGATTTAAAAAAGCATATGTTCCGAGTTTAACTCCCAAAGACGCATTATTTCAGGCATTATAAACCATTTTTCATGTGTGGTGTAGGAGTTATGTTTAAATAACTGTCATATTGAGTGTTACAGTATACATCCATATTGAGTAAAGCCTGAATTTTGTATTTGCAAACCATAGAAAAACAACTGTATCTAGTAAAACTCACATGTATTCAATATCACAGGCATTTTTAGACATTTTCCATGTTTGGATTAGGAATTATGTTGGAATAGGGACGGCGTGGCGCAGTGGAAGAGTGGCCGTGCGCCACCCGCGGGACGCTGGTTCAATCCCCACCTAGTACCAACCTCGTCATGTTCGTTGTGTCCTGAGCAAGACACTTCACCCTTGTTCCTGATGGGTGCTGGTTAGCGCCTTGCATGGCAGCTCCCTCCATCAGTGTGTGAAATTGTGTGTGAATGGGTAAATGTAGTAGTGTCAAAGCGCTTTGAGTACCTTGAAGGTAGAAAAGCACTATACAATTACAACCCAGAGAATACATTTGTATTGCTCTTTTTGCATTATCTCAGGATTTTAAGTACATTACTGTCAAATTGGGTAAAACATTTCTTTTTGTTTTTGCACACTTTACAGAAGGTTTTTTTTCCAGTAAAACTTACAATGATACATTTCTTCAGGCTTTTTTTTGTAATTTGTATTTTTGGATTTATGGTTCAAAAACTGTCTTATTGAGTGTGACCAATGTGAGGCCAGTAAAACCACATTTTTGTATTTGTGAACCTTTCCAAAATACCTAATTCAGGTAAAACTCACAGAAAGTCAATATTACAGGCTTTTTTAGACGGATTTCATGTTTGGTTTTGGAGTTATGTTTATGAACCTTTCATATTTAGTATGACAGTTATACTGTTATATTGAATAAAAAAAAAAAAATTGTATCTTTGCAAACACTGTAAAAATAAATTCTGTAAAAAAAACGGTCATTTACTGGCAGCTACGACTGCCAAACAAAAACCATAAAATTAAAGTAAAACATTGTAAACCAAATAATGATCAAAAATATTATATTTACAGAAATGTTCATGAAACGTTTTGGGGAGAAATATCGTAATTTTACAGATTTTTACTAAATTATTAAGATCAACCACCTTTAATAAAGTGACGATGCGAACAGTTCTGCAGAAAAATTCCTTTATTCTTCAGAGTTTTTCCAAATTATTATGATCAACCACCTTTAGTGAAGTGACAATGCTGGCGGTTCCACAGAAAACTACCATTGTTTTACATATTTTTTCTGAATTGTTAGGCTCGGGGTGTCTCATGCACTTAACCAGGGGGCCACTGGATTCAGGAAATTGATACAAAATAGGTTAACCTTGCATGAATGGCTATCCCACCCTAGCAATATACTTACCATTCCACCGTGAGAATTTCACTGACCCTCACGTAGGGTTGACTCAAAGTTTGACCGGGTGAATATGACACGTAGTACCGTGGTGGGTGTTTTTGAACGCTCATTAACCAAATCACCAGCGTGCCAATTGAGGCATGTGATGTGCATGGATTTGTTGTGCATATGAAATGGGACTGCAAGATATACTTGGTCAACAGCCACACAGGTCACACTGACGGTGGCTGTACAAACAACTTTAACACTGTTACAAATATGCACCACACTGTGAAACCACATCAAACAAGAATGATAAACACATTTCAGGAAAACATCCTCAGTGTAATAAAACATAAACACAACATAACAAATACCCAGAAGCGCATGCAGCGCTGACTCTGAACCCCGCGCCCCAAAACATCACCGATCCCCTCTGTACGTTAATTGAGGTGGGCGGGGTTAGGTGGTGGGTGTGTATATTGTAACACATGGAATTCTAGGTATTGTTTCTGTTGTGTTAATGTTGTGTTACGGTGACGATGTTCTCCTGAAATGTGTTTGTCATTCTTGTTTGATGTGGCTCCACAGTGTGGCGCATATTTGTAACATTGTTAAAGTTGTTTGTATGGCCACCGTCAGTGTGATCTGTAAGGCTGTTGACTGTATATTAAGTATGTCTTGCAGTCACACATGTATGTCATATTACAGGGAAAAAAAATAATTGTTAGTTTGGGCATAAACCTTTAATAAGAGGCTGCATATATTTTTCGACTTCAATGTGAAAATACACATGAATATTAAAAAAAATTGATTTACCTTAAAATTACATATAAAACTGTTAGATTGTTAGTATGGACAAATACTTTTATATAACAAGCTAAATATTTAATTAAAGTTAATTACTGTAATTTTACTTGAAATAGAAAGTAATTTGAGAAAACAGAAAATAATATGTATAATTAATTTGGTATTTTTCTGTAAAAAAATAGGAATATACATAGTTTTTCATTAATGGCATATTACTTAAAATAACAGGTGGTTTGTTTTTTTACAGATAATGTCTTAAATTCTACAGTTTTATAACCTATTTAAAAAAATTGAAAAATCACAGTAGAAATTTAGAGTAAACTAACCATAAAAATCTGATTTTTTTTTTTTACAGTGAACCCTACAAAAGATAATTTTTTGCTACAACTAACAAAGATACAAATCTCTAGGCATTAATAGCCGTTTTGCATGTGTTGTTTAAAAGTTGTGTTTGAAAACATTTTTATTGCTTTTTTCGCATTATCTCAGGATTCTAAGATTATTATTGTCATATTGAGTAAAACAACTATTTTTTGCATTGCAAAGATTTAATAAAGCAATCGTTTCGAGTAAAACTCCCAAAGATGCATTATTTCAGGCATTATTAGCCAGTTTTCATGTGTGGTGTAGGAGTTATGTTTAAATAACTGTCATATTGAGTGTTACAGTATACAGTCATATTCAGTAAAACCTAATTTTTGTATTTGCAAACCATAGAAAAACAACTGTATCTAGTAAAACTCACATGTATTCAATATCACAGGCATTTTTAGACATTTTGCACGTTGGGATGAGTAATTATGTTGGAATCCATTTTTATTGCTTTTTTCGCATTATCTCACAATTTTAAGAACATTACTGTCAAATTGTGTAAAACATTTCTTTTAGTTTTTGCAAACCTAACAAAAACATTTTTTCCCAGTATAACTTACAAGGATACATTTCTTCAGGCAAACATTGTAAACCAACTAATGATCAAAAACATTATATTTACAGAAATTTTCATGAAACATTTTGGGGTGAAATATCGTAATTTTACAGATTTTTACTAAATTATTAAGATCAACCACCTTTAATAAAGTGACGATGCAAACAGTTCTGCAGAATAATACCTTTATATTTCAGAGTTTTTCCAAATTATTACGATCAACCACCTTTAGTGAAGTGACAATGCTGGCGGTTCCACAGAAAAATACCATTGTTTTAAAGATTTTTTCTGAATTGTTAGGATCAGGGGTGTCTCATTGACTTTACCGGGGGGCCACTGGATGCAGGAACTTGATGCAAAGTGGATTCGCCTTGCATGAATGGCTATCCCACCCTAGCAACATACTTACCGATCCTACCATTTCACCGCGAGAATTTTACTGACCCTCATGTAGGATTGACCCAACGTCTGGCCAGGCGACTCTGACACGTAGTAACGTAGTGCGTATTTTTGTACACTCATTCAACAACTCATCAGCATGCCAACTGATGAGTGTGATGCGCACGGTATTGTCGTGCAAATAATTGTGACTGCAAGACATACTTGGTCAACAGCCACACAGGTCACACTGCTGGTGGCTGTACAAACAACTTTAACACTGTTACAAAATATGCACCACACTGTGAATCCACATCGAACAAGAATGATAAACACATTTCAGGAAAACATCCTTAGTGTAACAAAACATAAACACAACATAACGAATACTCACAAGCCCATGCAGCGCTAACTCTTCCGGGCTACGCCCCTGCTACCACCCGACCCCACGCCCCAAAACATCACCGCACCCCTCCGTGCGTTGGTTGAGGTGGGCGGGGTTAGGTGGTGGGGGTGTATAGTCATATTGAGAAAAAAACTACATTTTTATTTTGCAAGATTTAAAAAAGCATATGTTTCGAGTAAAACTCCCAAAGATAAATTATTTCAGGCATTATTAGCCATTTTTTATGTGTGGCGTAGGAGTTATGTTTAAATAACTGTCATATTGAGTGTTACAGTATACAGTCATATTGAGTAATACCTCATTTTTGTATTTGCAAACCATAGAAAAAAACTGTATCTGTTATAACTCACATGTATTCAATATCACAGGCATTTTTAGACATTTTGCACGTTTGGATTAGGAATTATGTTGGAATACATTTTTATTGCTTTTTTCGCATTATCTCAGGATTCTAAGTACATTACTGTCAAATTGAGTAAAACATTACTTTTTGTTTTTGCAAACCCTACCAAATTTGTTGTTTTTTTTCAGGAAAACTCTCATAGATGCATTTTTTTCAGGCATTATTAGACATTTTGCATGTATATTTTTGGAGTTATGTTTCAAAAACTGACATTTTGAGTTTGACCAATATGACGCCAGTAAAACCTGATTTTTGTATTTGTGAACCTTTCCAAAATACCTGATTCCGGTAAAACTCACATAAATTCAATATTAAAGGCTTTTTTTAGACAAATTTCATGTTTGGTTCTGGAGTTATAATTATAAACCTTTCATATTTAGTATGACATTTATACTGTTATATTGAATAAAAAACTAACTTGTGTCTTTGTGAACCTCACAAATGATCATTTTTCTAGTACAATTAACAAAAATACATATCTCTAGGCATTATTAGCCATTTTGCATATGTTGTTTAGAAGTTATGTTTGAATACATTTTTATTGCTTTTTTTGCATTATCTCAGGATTGTAAGACTATTATAGTCATATTGCGT
Source organism: Nerophis ophidion (assembly GCF_033978795.1). NCBI lineage: Eukaryota > Metazoa > Chordata > Actinopteri > Syngnathiformes > Syngnathidae > Nerophis > Nerophis ophidion. The sequence goes on along the minus strand of NC_084611.1, from coordinate 62,258,404 downwards.
AAAAAACTACTTTTTGCATTTGCAAGATTTAAAAAAGCATGTGTTTGGAATAAAACGCCAAAAGATGCATTATTTCAGGCATTATTAGCCATTTTTCATGTGTGGTGTACGAGTTGTGTTTAAATAACTGTCATGTTGAGTGTTACAGTATACAGTCATATCGAGTAAAACCTGATTTTTGTATTTGCAAACCATAGAAAAACAACTGTATCAAGTAAAACTCACATGTATTCAATATTACAGGCATTTTTAGACAATTTGAACGTTTGGATTAGGAACCATGTTGGAATAGATTTTTATTGCTTTTTTCGCTTATCTCAGGATTCTAAATACATTACTGTCAAATTGAGTAAAAAAATTACTTTTTTTTTTTGCAAACCCTACCAAATGTTTTTTTTTTTAGGGAAAACTCTCAAAGATGCATTTCTTCAGGCATTATTAGACATTTTGCATGTATATTTTTGGAGTTATGTTTCAAAACCTGAAATTTTGAGTTTGACAAATATGAGGCCAGTAAAACCTGATTTTTGTATTTGTGTACCTTTCCAAAATACCTGATTCCGGTAAAACTCACATAAATTCAATGTTACAGGCTTTTTTAGACAAATTTCATGTTTGGTTTTGGAGTTATGATTATAAACCTTTCATATTTAGTATGACAGTTATACTGTTATATTGAATAAAAAACTAACTTGTGTCTTTGTGAACCTCACAAAAGATCATTTTTGTAGTACAACTAACAAAAATATATATCCCTAGGGATTATTATTCCTTTTGCATGTGTTTTTTAGAAGTTATGTTTGATACATTCATATTGGTCACACTCAAAACGACAATTTTGAAACAAAACTCCAAAAGTAGAAATGCAAAATGTCTAATACTGCCTGAAGAAATGTATAGTTGAGAGTTTTCCTGGAAAAAAAACATTTGGTAAGGTTTGCAAAAACAAAAAGCAATTTTTTATTACATTTGACGGTAATGTACGTAGAATCCTGAGATAATGCGAAAAAAGCAATAAAAATACATATTATTTTCAGTTTTCTCAAATTACTTTCAATTTCATGTAAAATTACAGTAATTATTTTTAATTAAATATGTAACTTGTTATATAAAAGTATTTGTCCATACTAACAATCAAACAGTTTTATATGTAATTTTAAGGTAAATCAAATTTTTTTAAGATTTATGTGTATTTTCACATTGAAGTCGAAAAATATGTGTAGCCTCTTATAAAAGGTTTATGCTCAAACTGTAATATGACATACATGAAATACTGCAAGACATTCTTAATCAACAGTCAACATCCATACAGATCACACTGACGGTGGCCGTACAAACAACTTTAACAATGTTACAAATATGCCCCACACTGTGGAGCAACATCAAACAAGAATGACAAACACATTTCAGGAGAACATCGTCACCGTAACACAACATTAACACAACAGAAACAATACCTAGAATTCCATGTGTTACAATATACACCCCCACTACCTAACCTCGCCCACCTCAACAAACGTACGGAGGGGGGCGGTGATGTTTTGGGGCGCGGGGTTCAGAGTCAGCGCTGCATGCGCTTCTGGGTATTTGTTATGTTGTTTTTATGTTTTATTACACTGAGGATGTTTTCCTGAAATGTGTTTATCATTCTTGTTCGATGTGGTTTCACAGTGTGGTGCATATTTGTAACAGTGTTAAAGTTGTTTGTACAGCCACCGTCAGTGTGACCTGTGTGGCTGTTGACCAAGTATATCTTGCAGTCCCTTTTCATATGCACAACAAAACCGTGCACATCACATGCCTCAATTGGCACCCTTGTGATTTGGTTAATGAGCGTTCAAAAACACCCACCACGGTGTTATGTGTCATATTTGCCCAGTCAAGCTTTGAGTCAACCCTAAGTGAGGGTCAGTGAAATTCTCGCGGTGGAATGGTAAGTACGTTGCTAGGGTGGGATAGCCATTCATGCAATCTTAACCTATTTTGTATCAATTTCCTGCATCCAGTGGCCCCCTGGTTAAGTGCATGAGACACCCCTGATCCTAACAATTCAGAAAAAATATGTTAAACAATGGTAGTTTTCTGTGGAACCGCCAGCATTGTCACTTCACTAAAGGTGGTTGATCGTAATAATTTGGAAAAAATCTGAAGAATAAAGGTATTTTTCAGCAGAACTGTTTGCATCGTCACTTTATTAAAGGTGGTTGATCTTAATAATTTAGTAAAAATCTGTAAAATTACGATATTTCTCCCCACAACGTTTCATGAAAATTTCTGTAAATATAATATTTTTGATCATTATTTGGTTTAGCTGCCAGTAAATGACCGTTTTTTTTACAGAATTTATTTTTACAGTGTTTGCAAAGGTACAATTTTTTTTTTAATTCAATATAACAGTATAACTGTCATACTAAATATGAAAGGTTCATAAACATAACTCCAAAACCAAACATGAAATCCGTCTAAAAAAGCCTGTAATATTGACTTTCTGTGAGTTTTACCTGAATTAGGTATTTTGGGAAGGTTCACAAATACAAACATTTGGTTTTACTGGCCTCACATTGGTCACACTCAATAAGACAGTTTTTGAACCATATCTCTAAAAATACACATGCAAAATTACAAAAAAATGCCTGAAGAAATGTATCATTGTGAGTTTTACTGGAAAAAAAACATTCTGTAAAGTGTGCAAAAACAAAAAGAAATGTTTTACCCAATTTGACAGTAATGTACTTAAAATCCTGAGATAATGCAAAAAGAGCAGTACAAGTGTATTCTCTGGGTTTTAATTGTATAGTGCTTTTCTACCTTCAAGGTACTCAAAGCACTTTGACACTACTACATTTACCCATTCACACACAATTTCACACACTGATGGAGGGAGCTGCCATGCAAGGCACTAACCAGCACCCATCAGGAACAAGGGTGAAGTGTCTTGCTGAGGACACAACGAACATTACGAGGTTGGTACTAGGTGGGGATTGAACCAGCGTCCCGCGGGTTGCGCACGGCCACTCTTCCACTGCGCCACGCCGTCCCTATTCCAACATAATTCCTAATCCAAACGTGGAAAATGTTTTTCTATGGTTTGCAAATACAAAATTCAGGTTTTACTCAATATGGATGTATACTGTAACACTCAATATGACAGTTATTTAAACATAACTCCTACACCACACATGAAACATGGTTTATAATGCCTGAAATAATGCATCTTTGGGAGTTAAACTCGGAACATATGCTTTTTTAAATCTTGAAAATGCAAAAAGTAGTTTTTTACTCAATATGACTATAATGTTCTTAGACTCCTGAGATGATGCGAAAAAAGCAATAAAAATGTATTCAAACATAACTGCTAAACAACACATGCAAAATGGCTAATAATGCCTAGAGATATGTATTTTCGTTAGTTGTACTAGGAAAATGATCTTTTGTAAGGTTTGCAAAGACAAACAATAGTTTTTTTTACTCAATACATTAGTATAACTGTCATACTAAATATGAAAGGTTTATAATCATAACTCCAAAACCAACCATCCAATCTGTTTAAAAAAGCCTGTAATATTGAATTTATGTGAGTTTTCCAGAATCAGCTATTTTGGAAAGGTTCACAAATTCAAAAATTAGGTGTTACTGGCCTCATATTGGTCACACTCAAAATGACGATTTTGAAAAATAACTCCAAAAGTAGAAATGCAAAATGTCTAATACTGCCTAAAGAAATGTATCTTTGAGAGTTTTCCTGAAAATCAAAACGTTTTGTAAGGTTTGCAAAAACGAATAGGATTTTTTTTTACTAAATTTGAGAGTAATGTACTTAAAATTCTGAGATAATGCGAAAAAAGCAATAAATGTATTCCAACATAATTCCTAATCCAAACGTGCAAAATGCTTTGATATTGAATAAATGTGAGTTTTACTAGATACATTTTTTTCCTATGGTTGCAAATATAAAATTTAGGTTTTATTCAATGTTGATTGGCAACACTAAATTGGCCCTAGTGTGTGAATGTGAGTGTGAATGTTGTCTGTCTATCTGTGTTGGCCCTGCGATGAGGTGGCGACTTGTCCAGGGTGTACCCTGCCTTCCGCCCGATTGTAGCTGAGATAGGCGCCAGCGCCCCCCGCGACCCCGAAAGGGAATAAGCGGTAGAAAATGGATGGATGGATGGATGGATGACTGTATACTGTAACACTCAATATGACAGTTATTTAAACTTAACTCCGACACCACACATGAAAAATGGCTAATAATGCCTGATGTAATGCATCTTTGGGAGTTTTACTCGAAACATCCATCCATCATCTTCCGCTTATCCGAGGTCGGGTCGCGGGGGCAACACCCTGCTTAGGCTGTTGCCCCCGCGACCAATACATGTTGGAATACATTTTTATTGTTTTTTTCGCATTATCTCAGGATTCTAAATACATTACTGTCAAATTGAGTAAAAACATTACTTTTTGTTTTTGCAAACCCTACCAAATGTTTTTTTTTTAGGGAAAACTCTCAAAGATGCATTTCTTCAGGCATTATTAGACATTTTGCATGTGTATTTTTGGAGTTTGTTTCAAAAACTGAAATTTTGAGTTCGACAAATATGAGGCCAGTAAAACCTGATTTTTGTATTTGTGTACCTTTCCAAAATACCTGATTCCGGTAAAACTCACATATATTCAATATTACAGGCCTTTTAAGACAAATTTCATGTTTGGTTTTGGAGTTATGATTATAAACCTTTCATATTTAGTACTGTTATATTGAATAAAAAACTAACTTGTGTCTTTGTGAACCTCACAAAAGATGATTTTTCTATTACAACTAACAAAAATACATATCTCTAGGCATCATTAGCCATTTTGCATGCGTTGTTTAGAAGTTATGTTTGAATACATTTTTATTGCTTTATTCGCATTATCTCAGGAATGTAGACTATTATAGTCATATTGAGAAAAAAACTACTTTTTGCATTTGCAAGATTTAAAAAAGCATATGTTTCGAGTAAAACTATTTTTGGAGTTATGTTTCGAAAACTGTCATTTTGAGTATCACCAATATGAGGCCAGTAAAACCTAATTTTTGCATTTGTTATTCTTTCCAAAATACCTGATTCCGGTAAAACTCACATAAATGCAATATTACAGGCTTTTTTAGACAAATTTCATGTTTAATTTTGGAGTTATGATTATAAACCTTTCATATTTAGTATGACAGTTATACTGTTATATTGAATTAAAAAAAATAACTTGTGTCTTTGCAAACCTTACAAAATATCATTGTTCAAGGACAACTAACGAAAATATATATCTCTAGTCATTATTAGCCATTTTGCATGTGTTGTTTAGAAATTATGTTTGAAAACATTTTTTTTGCTTTTTTCGCATTATCTCAGCATTCTAAGAACATTATAGTCATATTGAGTAAAAAACTACTTTTTGCATTTGCAAGATTTAAAAAAGCATATGTTTCGAGTAAAACTCCCAAAGATGCATTATTTCAGGCATTATTAGCCATTTTTCATGTGTGTTGTAGGAGTTATGTTTAAATAACTGTCATATTGAGTGTTACAGTATACAGTCATATCGAGTAAAACCTAAATTTTATATTTGCAACCTTAGAAAAAAAAATGTATCTAGTAAAACTCACATTTATTCAATATCAAAGGCATTTTTAGACATTTTGCACGTTTGGATTAGGAATTATGTTGGAATAAATTTTTATTGCTTTTTCGCATTATCTCAGAATTCTAAGTACATTACTGTCAAATTTAGTAAAAAAAATACTTTTTGTTTTTGCAAACCATAAAAAATGTTGTGATTTTCAGGAAAACTCTCAAAGATACATTTCTTCAGGCATTATTAGACATTTCGCATTTCTACTTTTGGAGTTATGTTTCAAAATTGTCATTTTGAGTGTGACCAATATGATGCCAGTAAAACTTAATTTTTGTAGTTGTGATTCTTTCTAAAATATCTGATTCTGGTAAAACTCACATGAATTCAATATTACAGGCTTTTTTTTAGAAAAATTACATGTTTGGTTTTGGAGTTATGATTATAAAACTGTCATATTTAGTATGACAGTTGTACTGTTATATTGAATAAAAAACAAACTTGTGTCTTTGCAAACCTTAAAAAAGATATTTTTTCTTGTACAACTAACGAAAATACATATCTCTAGGCATTATTAGCCATTTTGCATGAGTTGTTTCGAAGTTATGTTTGAATACATTTTTATTGCTTTTTTCGAATTATCTCAGGATTCTAAGAACATTATAGTCATATTGAGTAAAAATATACTTTTTGCATTTGCAAGATTTATAAAAGCATATGTTTCGAGTAAAACTCCCAAACATGTATTATTTCAGGCATTATTAGTCATTTTTCATGTGTGGTGTAGGAGTTATGTTTATATAACTGTCATATTGAGTGTTACAGTATACAGTCATTGAGTAAAACCTAAATTTTGTATTTGCAAACCACAGAAAAACAACTGTATCTAGTAAAATTCACATTTATTCGATATCACTGATATTTTTAGACATTTTGCACGTTTGGATTAGGAATTATGTTGGAATACATTTTTATTGCATTTTTCGCATTATCTCAGGATCCTACGTACATTACCGTCAAATTTAATAAAAAAATACTTTTTGTTTTTGCAAACCTTACCAAATGTTTTTTTTTCCAGGAAAACTCTCAACTATACATTTCTTTCGGCACTGTTAGACATTTTGCATTTCTACTTTTGGAGTTTTGTTTCAAAATTGTCGTTTTGAGTGTGACCAATATGAGGCCGGTAAAACCTAATTTTTGTATCAAACATAACTTCTAAACAACACATGCAAAAGGAATAATAATCCCTAGAGATATGTATTTTTGTTAGTTGTACTACAAAAATGATCTTTTGTGAGGTTCACAAAGACACAAGTTAGTTTTTTTATTCAATATAACAGTATAACTGTCATACTAAATATGAAAGGTTTATAATCATAACTCCAAACCCAAACATGAAATTTGTCTAAAAAAGCCTGTAATATTGAATTTATGTGAGTTTTACCGGGTTCAGGTATTTTGGAAAGGTTCACAAATACAAAAATCAGGTTTTACTGGCCTCATATTGGTCAAACTCACAATGTCAGTTTTTGAAACATACCTCCAAAAATACGCATGCAAAATGTCTAATAATGCCTGAAGAAATATATCTTTGAGAGTTTTCCTGAAAAAAAAAAAAACATTTGGTAGGGTTTGCAAAAACAAAAAGTATTTTTTTTACTCAATTTGACAGTAATGTACTTAGAATCCTGAGATAATGCGAAAAAAGCAATACAAATGTATTCCAATATGATTCCTAATCCAAACGTGCAAATTGTCTAAAAATGCCTGTAATATTGAATACATGTGAGTTTTACTAGATACAGTTGTTTTTCTATGGTTTGCAAATACAAAAATTAGATTTTACTCAATATGACTGTATACTGTAACACTCAATATGACAGTTATTTAAACATAACTCCTACACCACACATGAAAAATGGCTAATAATGCCTGAAATAATGCATCTTTTGGAGTTTTATTCGAAACGTAAGTTTTTTTAAATCTTGCAAATGCAAAAAGTAGTTTTTTACTCAATATGACTATAATAGTCTTACAATCCTGAGATAATGCGAAAAAAGCAATAAAAATGTATTCAAACATAACTTCCAAACAACACATGCAAAATGGCTAATAATACCTAGAGATATGTATTTTTGTTAATTGCACTATAAAAATGATCTTTTGTGAGGTTCACAAAGACACAAGTTAGTTTTTTATTCAATATAACAGTATAACTGTCATACTAAATATGAAAGATTTATAATCATAACTCCAAAACCAAACATGAAATTTGTCTAAAAAAGCCTTTAATATTGAATTTATGTGAGTTTTACCGGGTTCAGGTATTTTAGAAAGGTTCACAAATACAAAAATCAGGTTTTACTGGCCTCATATTGGTCGAACTCACAATGTCAGTTTTTGAAACATAACTCCAAAAATACACATGCAAAATGTCTAATAATGCCTGAAAAAATGCATCTTTGAGAGTTTTCCCTAAAAAAAAAAACATTTGGTAGGGTTTGCAAAAACAAAAAGTAATGTTTTACTCAATTTCACAGTATTGTACTTAGAATCCTGAGATAATGCAAAAAAAGCAATAAAAATGTATTCCAACATAATTCCTAATCCAAACGTGCAAATTGTCTAAAAATGCCTGTAATATTGAATACATGTGAGTTTTACTAGATACAGTTGTTTTTCTATGGTTTGCAAATACAAAAATTAGGTTTTACTCAATATGACTGTATACGGTAGCACTCAATATGACAGTTATTCAAACATAACTCCTACACCACACATGAAAAATGGCTAATACTGCCTGAAATAATGCATCTTCGGGAGTTTTATTCGAAACATATGCTTTTTTAAATCTTGCAAATGCAAAAAGTAGTTTTTTACGCAATATGACTATAATAGTGTTACAATCCTGAGATAATTCGAAAAAAGCAATACAAATGTATATAAACATTACTTCTAAACATATATATTGTTTAACTGGCCTCACATTGGTCACACTCAATAAGACAGTTTTTGAACTATATCTCCAAAAATACACATGCAAAATTACAAAAAAATGCCTGAAGAAATGTATCTTTGTGAGTTTTACTGGAAAAAAAACATTTTGTAAGGTTTGTAAAAACAAAAATATTTTTTTTACCCAATTTGACGGCAATGTACTTAAAATCCTGAGATAATGCAAAAAGAGCAATAAAAATGTATTCCAACATAATTCCTAATCCAAACGTGCAAATTGTCTAAAAATGCCTGTGATATTGAATCCATGTGAGTTTTCCTAAATAGTTTTGCTTTTCTATGGTTTGCAAATATAAAATTTAGGTTTTACTCAATATGACTGTATACTGTAACACTCAATATGACAGTTATTTAAACATAACTCCTACACCACACATGAAAAATGGCTAATAATGTCTGAAATAATGCATCTTTGGGAGTTTTACTCGAAACATGTGCTTTTTTAAATCTTGCAAATGAGAAAAGTAGTTTTTTAATCAATATGACTAAAATGTTCTTAGAATCCGGAGATAATGCGAAAAAAGCGATACAAATGTATTCAAACATAACTTCTAAACAACACATGCAAAATGGCTAATAATGCCTACAGACATGTATTTTCGTTAGTTGTACTAGAAAAATTATCTTTTGTAAGGTTTGCAAAGACACAAATTACTTTTTTTATTCAATATAGCAGTATAACTGTCATACTAAATATGAAAGGTTTATAATCATAACTCCAAAACCAAACATGAAATTTGTCTAAAAAAAATCTGTAATAATGAATTCATGTGAGTTTAACCAGAATCAGGTATTTTGGAAAGAATCACAAGAGCAACAATTAGGTTTTACTGGCCTCATATTGGTCACACTCAAAATGACAGTTTTTGAAACATAACTCCAAAAATATACATGCAAAATGTCTAAGAATGCCTGAAATAATTTATCTTCCAACATAATTCCTAATCCAAACGTGCAAAAAGTCTAAAAATGCCTGTGATATTGAGGAAATGTAAGTTTTACTAGATACAGTTGTTTTTCTATGGTTTGCAAATACAAAAATGAGGTATTCAATATAACAGACATTTGTAAACATTTTGCACGTTTGGATTAGGAATTATGTTGGAATACATTTTTATTGCTTTTTTCGCATTATCTCAGGATTTGAAGTACATTACTGTCAAGTCGAGTAAAACATTACTTTTTGTTTTTGCAAACCCTACCAAATGTGTTTTTTTTTCAGGAAAACTCTCAAAGATGCATTTCTTCAGTCATTATTAGACATTTTGCATGTGTATTTTTGGAGTTATGTTTCAAACACCGACATTTTGAGTTTGACCAATATGAGGCCAGTAAAACCTGATTTTTGTATTTGTGAACCTTTCCAAAATACCCGATTCTGGTAAAACTCACATAAATTCAATATTACAGGCTTTTTTAGACAAATTTCATGTTTGGTTTTGGAGTTTTGATTATAAAACTTTCATATTTAGTATGACAGTTATACTGTTATATTGAATAAAAAACTAACTTGTGTCTTTGTGAACCTCACATCAGATCATTTTTCTAGTACAACTAAGAAAAATTCATATCTGTGGGCATTATTAGCCATTTTGCATGTGTTGTTTAGAAGTTATGTTTGAATACATTTTTATTGCCTTTTTCGCATTATCTCAGGACTGTAAGACTTTTATAGTCATATTGAGTAAAAAACTACTTTTTGCATTTGCAAGATTTAAAAAAGCATATGTTTCGAGTAAAACTCCCAAAGATGCATTATTTCAGGCATTATTAGCCATGTTTCACGTGTGGTGTAGGAGTTATGTTTAAATAACTGTCATATTGAGTGTTACAGTAAACAGTCATATTGAGTAATACCTCATTTTTGTATTTGCAAACCACAGAAAAACAACTTTATCCAGTAAAACTCACATGTATTCAATATCACAGGCATTTTTAGACATTTTGCTCGTTTGGATTAGGAATTATATTGGAATACATTGTTATTGCTTTTTTCGCATTATCTCAGGATTCTAAGTACATTACTGTCAAATTTAGTAAAGAAATTCAAATTTGTTTTTGCAAACCCTACCAAATGTTTTTTTTTTCAAAGATGCATTTCTTCAGGCATTATTAGACATTTTGCATGTGTATTTTTGGAGTTATGTTTCAAAAACTGACATTTTGAGTTTGACCAATATGAGGCCAGTAAAACCTGACTAGATACAGTTGTTTTTCTGTGGTTTGCAAATACAAAAATGAGGTATTACTCAATATGACTGTATACTGTAACACTCAATATGACAGTTATTTAAACATAACTCCTACACCACACATGAAAAATGGCTAATAATGCCTAAAATAATGCATCTTTGGGAGTTTTATTTGAAACATATGCTTTTTAATTCTTGAAAATGCAAAAAGTTGTTTTTTACTCAATATGACTATAATAGTCTTACAATCCTGAGATATTGCGAAAAAAGCAATAAAAATGTATTCCAACATAATTCCTAATCCAAACGTGCAAAATGTGTAAAAATGCCTTTGATATTGAATATATGTGAGTTTTACTAGATACAGTTGTTTTTCATTGTTTTCGTCCTCTCCAAGGTTCTCATAGTCATTATTGTCACCGATGTCCCACTGGGTGTGAGTTTTCCTTGCCCTTATGTGGGCCTACCGAGGATGTCGTGGTGGTTTGTGCAGCCCTTTGAGACACTAGTGATTTAGGGCTATATAAGTTCACATTGATTGATTGATTGATTGATCTGTGGTTTGCAAATACAAAAATGAGGTATTACTCAATATGACTGTGTACTGTAACACTCAATATGACGGTTATTTAAACATTACTCCTACACGACAAATGAAAAATGGCTAATAATGCCTAAAATAATGCATCTTTGGGAGTTTTATTCGAAACATATGCTTTTTTAAATCTTGAAAATGCAAAAAGTAGTTTTTTACTCAATATGACTATAATAGTCTTACAATCCTGAGATAATGCGAAAAAAGCAATTCAAATGTATTCCAACATAATTCCTTATCCAAACGTGCAAAATGTCTAAAAATGCCTGTGATATTGAATACATGTGAGTTTTACTAGATACAGTTGTTTTTCTGTGGTTAGCAAATACAAAAATGAGGTATTACTCAATATGACTGTATACTGTAACACTCAATATAAATAAATAAATGATAAATGGGCTGTACTTGTATAGCGCTTTTCTACCTTCAAGGTACTCAAAGCGCTTTGACACTACTTCCACATTTACCCATTCACACACACATTCACACACTGATAGAGGGAGCTGCCATGCAAGACGCCAACCAGCACCCATCAGGAGCAAGGGTGAAGTGTCTTGCTCAGGACACAACGGACGTGACGAGGTTGGTACTAGGTGGGATTTGAAACAGGGACGCTCGGGTTGCACACGGCCACTCTCCCACTGCGCCACGCCGTCCCCTTTCATATTTAGTATGACAGTTATACTGTTATATTGAATAAAAAACTAACTTGTGTCTTTGTGAACCTCACAAAAGATCATTTTTGTAGTACAACTAACAAAAATACATATCTCTAGGCATTATTAGCCATTTTGTATGTGTTGTTTAGAAGTTATGTTTGAATACATTTTTATTGCTTTTTTCGCATTATCTCAGGACTGTAAGACTTTTATAGTCATATTGAGTAAAAAACTCCTTTTTGCATTTGCAAGATTTAAAAAAGCATATGTTTCGAATAAAACTCCAAAAGATGCATTATTTCAGGCATTATTAGCCATTTTTCATGTGTGGTGTAGGAGTTATGTTTAAATAACTGTCATATTGAGTGTTACAATATACAGTCATATTGAGTAAAACCTAATTTTTGTATTTGCAAACCATAGAAAAACAACTGTACCTAGTAAAACTCACATGTATTCAATATTACAGGCATTTTTAGACAATTTGTACGTTTGGATTAGGAATCATGTTGGAATACATTTTTATTGCTTTTTTCGCATTATCTCAGGACTGTAAGACTTTTATAGTCATATTGAGTAAAAAACTCCTTTTTGCATTTGCAAGATTTAAAAAAGCATATGTTTCGAATAAAACTCCAAAAGATGCATTATTTCAGGCATTATTAGCCATTTTTCATGTGTGGTGTAGGAGTTATGTTTAAATAACTGTCATATTGTGTGTTACAGTATACAGTCATATTCAGTAAAACCTAATTTTTGTATTTGCAAACCATAGAAAACAACTGTATCTAGGAAAACTCACATTTATTCAATATCACAGGCATTTTTAGACATTTTGCACGTTTGGATTAGGAATTATGTTGGAATACATTTTTATTGCTTTTTTGGCATTATCTCAGGATTCTAAGTACATTACTGTCAAATTGAGTAAAACATTACTTTTTGTTTTTGCAAACCCTACCAAATGTTTTTTTTTTTTCAGGAAAACTCTCTAAGATGCTATTTTTCAGGCATTATTAGACATGTTGCATGTATATTTTTGGAGTTATGTTTAAAAAACTGACATTTTGAGTTCGACCAATATGAGGCCAGTAAAATCTGATTTTTGTATTTGTGAACCTTTCCAAAATACCTGATTCCGGTAAAACTCACATAAATTCAATATTACAGGCTTTTTTAGACACATTTCATGTTTGGTTTTGGAGTTATGATTATAAACCTTTCATATTTAGTAAGACAGTTATACTGTTATATTGAATAAAAAACTAACTTGTGTATTTGTGAACCTCACAAAAGATCATTTTTGTAATACAACTAACAAAAATACATATCTCTAGGCATTATTAGCCATTTTGCATGTGTTGTTTAGAAGTTATGTTTGAGTACATTTTTATTGCTTTTTTCGCATTATCTCAGGACTGTAAGACTTTTATAGTCATATTGAGTAAAAAACTCCTTTTGCATTTGCAAGATTTAAAAAAGCATATGTTTCGAATAAAACTCCAAAAGATGCATTATTTCAGGCATTATTAGCCATTTTTCATGTGTGTTGTAGGAGTTATGTTTAAATAACTGTCATATTGAGTGTTACAATATACAGTCATATTGAGTAAAACCTAATTTTTGTATTTGCAAACCATAGAAAAACAACTGTATCTAGGAAAACTCACATGTATTCAATATCACAGGCATTTTTAGACATTTTGCACGTTTGGATTAGGAATTATGTTGGAATACATTTTTATTGCTTTTTTCGCATTATCTCAGGATTCAAAGTACATTACTGTCAAATTGAGTAAAACATTACTTTTTGTTTTTGCAAACCCTACCAAATGGCTTTTTTCAGGAAAACTCTCTAAGATGCTATTTTTCAGGTATTATTAGACATTTTGCATGTGTATTTTTGGAGTTATGTTTAAAAAACTGACATTCTGAGTTTGACCAATATGAGGCCAGTAAAACCTGATTTTTGTATTTGTGAACCTTTGCAAAATACCTGATTCCGGTAAAACTCACATAAATTCAATATTACAGGCTTTTTTTAGACAAATTTCATGTTTGGTTTTGGAGTTATGATTATAAACCTTTCATATTTAGTATGACAGTTATACTGTTATATTGAATAAAAAACTAACTTGTGTCTTTGTGAACCTCACAAAAGATCATTTTTGTAGTACAACTAACAAAAATACATATCTCTAGGCATTATCAGCCATTTTGCATGTGTTGTTTAGAAGTTATGTTTGAATACATTTTTATTGCTTTTTTCGCATTATCTCAGGACTGTAAGACTTTTATAGTCATATTGAGTAAAAAACTCCTTTTTGCATTTGCAAGATTTAAATAAGCATATGTTTCGAATAAAACTCCAAAAGATGCATTATTTCAGGCATTATTAGCCATTTTTCATGTGTGGTGTAGGAGTTATGTTTAAATAACTGTCATATTGAGTGTTACAGTATACAGTCATATTGAATAAAACCTAATTTTTGTATTTGCAAACCATAGAAAAACAACTGTATCTAGGAAAACTCACATGTATTCAATATTACAGGCATTTTTAGACATTTTGCACGTTTGGATTAGGAATTATGTTGGAATACATTTTTATTGCTTTTTTCGCATTATCTCAGGATTCTAAGTACATTACTGTCAAATTGAGTAAAACATTACTTTTTGTTTTTGCAAACCCTACCAAATGTTTTTTTTTCAGGAAAACTCTCCAAGATGCTATTTTTCAGGCATTATTAGACATTTTGCATGTACATTTTTGGAGTTATGTTTAAAAAACTGACATTTTGAGTTTGACCAATATGAGGCCAGTAAAACCTGATTTTTGTATTTGTGAACCTTTCCAAAATACCTAATTCCGGTAAAACTCACATAAATTCAATATTACATGCTTTTTTAGACACATTTCATGTTTGGTTTTGGAGTTATGATTATAAACCTTTCATATTTAGTATGACAGTTATACTGTTATATTGAATAAAAAACTAACTTGTGTCTTTGTGAACCTCACAAAAGATCATTTTTGTAGTACAACTAACAAAAATACATATCTCTAGGCATTATTAGCCATTTTGCATTTGTTGTTTAGAAGTTATGTTTGAATACATTTTTATTGCTTTTTTCGCATTATCTCAGGACTGTAAGACTTTTATAGTCATATTGAGTAAAAAACTCCTTTTTGCATTTGCAAGATTTAAATAAGCATATGTTTCGAATAAAACTCCAAAAGATGCATTATTTCAGGCATTATTAGCCATTTTTCATGTGTGGTGTAGGAGTTATGTTTAAATAACTGTCATATTGAGTGTTACAGTATACAGTCATATTCAGTAAAACCTAATTTTTGTATTTGCAAACCATAGAAAAACAACTGTATCTAGGAAAACTCACATGT
Organism: Nerophis ophidion; assembly: GCF_033978795.1. Lineage (NCBI taxonomy): Eukaryota > Metazoa > Chordata > Actinopteri > Syngnathiformes > Syngnathidae > Nerophis > Nerophis ophidion. The sequence goes on along the minus strand of NC_084611.1, from coordinate 62,242,924 downwards.
ATTCAATATTACAGGCATTTTTAGACATTTTGCACGTTTGGATTAGGAATTATGTTGGAATACATTTTTATTGCTTTTTTCGCATTATCTCAGGATTCTAAGTACATTACTGTCAAATTGAGTAAAACATTACTTTTTGTTTTTGCAAACCCTACCAAATGTTTTTTTTTCAGGAAAACTCTCCAAGATGCTATTTTTCAGGCATTATTAGACATTTTGCATGTATATTTTTGGAGTTATGTTTAAAAAACTGACATTTTGAGTTTGACCAATATGAGGCCAGTAAAACCTGATTTTTGTATTTGTGAACCTTTCCAAAATACCTGATTCCGGTAAAACTTACATAAATTCAATATTACAGGCTTTTTTAGACACATTTCATGTTTGGTTTTGGAGTTATGATTATAAACCTTTCATATTTAGTATGACAGTTATACTGTTATATTGAATAAAAAACTAACTTGTGTCTTTGTGAACCTCACAAAAGATCATTTTTGTATTACAACTAACAAAAATACATATCTCTAGGCATTATTAGTCATTTTGCATGTGTTGTTTAGAAGTTATGTTTGAATACATTTTTATTGCTTTTTTCGCATTATCTCAGGACTGTAAGACTTTTATAGTCATATTGAGTAAAAAAATCCTTTTTGCATTTGCAAGATTTAAATAAGCATATGTTTCGAATAAAACTCCAAAAGATGCATTATTTCAGGCATTATTAGCCATTTTTCATGTGTGGTGTAGGAGTTATGTTTAAATAACTGTCATATTGAGTGTTACAGTATACAGTCATATTCAGTAAAACCTAATTTTTGTATTTGCAAACCATAGAAAAACAACTGTATCTAGGAAAACTCACATGTATTCAATATTACAGGCATTTTTAGACATTTTGCACGTTTGGATTAGGAAATATGTTGGAATACATTTTTATTGCTTTTTTCGCATTATCTCAGGATTCTAAGTACTTTACTGTCAAATTGAGTAAAACATTACTTTTTGTTTTTGCAAACCCTACCAAATGTTTTTTTTTTTCAGGAAAACTCTCTAAGATGCTATTTTTCAGGCATTATTAGACATGTTGCATGTATATTTTTGGAGTTATGTTCAAAAAACTGACATTTTGAGTTTGACCAATATGAGGCCAGTAAAACCTGATTTTTGTATTTGTGAACCTTTCTAAAATACCTGATTCCGGTAAAACTTACATAAATTCAATATTACAGGCTTTTTTAGACACATTTCATGTTTGGTTTTGGAGTTATGATTATAAACCTTTCATATTTAGTATGCCTGTTATACTGTTATATTGAATAAAAAACTAACTTGTGTCTTTGTGAACCTCACAAAAGATCATTTTTGTAGTACAACTAACAAAAATACATATCTCTAGGCATTATTAGCCATTTTGCATGTGTCGTTTAGAAGTTATGTTTGAATACATCTTTGTTGCTTTTTTCGCATTATCTCAGGATTGTAAGACTTTTATAGTCATATTGAGTAAAAAACTCCTTTTTGCATTTGCAAGATTTAAAAAAGCATATGTTTCGAATAAAACTCCAAAAGATGCATTATTTCAGGCATTATTAGCCATTTGTCATGTGTGGTGTAGGAGTTATGTTTAAATAACTGTCATATTGAGTGTTACAATATACAGTCATATTCAGTAAAACCTAATTTTTGTATTTGCAAACCATAGAAAAACAACTGTATCAAGGAAAACTCACATGTATTCAATATCACAGGCATTTTTAGACATTTTGCACGTTTGGATTAGGAATTATGTTGGAATACATTTTTATTGCTTTTTTCACATTATCTCAGGATTCTAAGTACATTACTGTCAAATTGAGTAAAACATTACTTTTTGTTTTTGCAAACCCTACCAAATGGTTTTTTTCAGTAAAACTCTCTAAGATGCTATTTTTCAGGCATTATTAGACATTTTGCATGTATATTTTTGGAGTTATGTTTAAAAAACTGACATTCTGAGTTTGACCAATATGAGGCCAGTAAAACCTGATTTTTGTATTTGTGAACCTTTCCAAAATACCTGATTCCGGTAAAACTTACATAAATTCAATATTACAGGCTTTTTTAGACACATTTCATGTTTGGTTTTGGAGTTATGATTATAAACCTTTCATATTTAGTATGACTGTTATACTGTTATATTGAATAAAAAACTAACTTGTGTCTTTGTGAACCTCACAAAAGATCATTTTTGTAGTACAACTAACAAAAATACATATCTCTAGGCATTATTAGCCATTTTGCATGTGTTGTTTAGAAGTTATGTTTGAATACATTTTTATATCTTTTTTCGCATTATCTCAGGACTGTAAGACTTTTATAGTCATATTGAGTAAAAAACTCCTTTTTGCATTTGCAAGATTTAAATAAGCATATGTTTCGAATAAAACTCCAAAAGATGCATTATTTCAGGCATTATTAGCCATTTTTCATGTGTGGTGTAGGAGTTATGTTTAAATAACTGTCATATTGAGTGTTACAGTATACAGTCATATTCAGTAAAACCTAATTTTTGTATTTGCAAACCACAGAAAAACAACTGTATCTAGGAAAACTCACATGTATTCAATATTACAGGCATTTTTAGACATTTTGCACGTTTGGATTAGGAATTATGTTGGAATACATTTTTATTGCTTTTTTCGCATTATCTCAGGATTCTAAGTACATTACTGTCAAATTGAGTAGACCATTACTTTTTGTTTTTGCAAACCCTACCAAATGTTTTTTTTTCAGGAAAACTCTCCAAGATGCTATTTTTCAGGCATTATTAGACATTTTGCATGTATATTTTTGGAGTTATGTTTAAAAAACTGACATTTTGAGTTTGACCAATATGAGGCCAGTAAAACCTGATTTTTGTATTTGTGAACCTTTCCAAAATACCTGATTCCGGTAAAACTTACATAAATTCAATATTACAGGCTTTTTTAGACACATTTCATGTTTGGTTTTGGAGTTATGATTATAAACCTTTCATATTTAGTATGACTGTTATACTGTTATATTGAATAAAAAACTAACTTGTGTCTTTGTGAACCTCACAAAAGATCATTTTTGTAGTACAACTAACAAAAATACATATCTCTGGGCATTATTAGCCATTTTGCATGTGTTGTTTAGAAGTTATGTTTGAATACATTTTTATTGCTTTTTTCGCATTATCTCAGGATTGTAAGAATATTATAGTCATATTGAGTAAAAAACTCCTTTTTGCATTTGCAAGATTTAAATAAGCATATGTTTCGAATAAAACTCCAAAATATGCATTATTTCAGGCATTATTAGCCATTTTTCATGTGTTGTGTAGGAGTTATGTTTAAATAACGGTCATATTGAGTGTTACAGTATACAGTCATATTCAGTAAAACCTAATTTTTGTATTTGCAAACCACAGAAAAACAACTGTATCTAGGAAAACTCACATGTATTCAATATTACAGGCATTTTTAGACATTTTGCACGTTTGGATTAGGAATTATGTTGGAATACATTTTTATTGCTTTTTTCGCATTATCTCAGGATTCTAAGTACATTACTGTCAAATTGAGTAAAACATTACTTTTTGTTTTTGCAAACCCTACCAAATGTTTTTTTTTCAGGAAAACTCTCCAAGATGCTATTTTTCAGGCATTATTAGACATTTTGCATGTATATTTTTGGAGTTATGTTTAAAAAACTGACATTTTGAGTTTGACCAATATGAGGCCAGTAAAACCTGATTTTTGTATTTGTGAACCTTTCCAAAATACCTGATTCCGGTAAAACTTACATAAATTCAATATTACAGGCTTTTTTAGACACATTTCATGTTTGGTTTTGGAGTTATGATTATAAACCTTTCATATTTAGTATGACTGTTATACTGTTATATTGAATAAAAAACTAACTTGTGTCTTTGTGAACCTCACAAAAGATCATTTTTGTAGTACAACTAACAAAAATACATATCTCTAGGCATTATTAGCCATTTTGCATGTGTTGTTTAGAAGTTATGTTTGAATACATTTTTATATCTTTTTTCGCATTATCTCAGGACTGTAAGACTTTTATAGTCATATTGAGTAAAAAACTCCTTTTTGCATTTGCAAGATTTAAATAAGCATATGTTTCGAATAAAACTCCAAAATATGCATTATTTCAGGCATTATTAGCCATTTTTCATGTGTGGTGTAGGAGTTATGTTTAAATAACTGTCATATTGAGTGTTACAGTATACAGTCATATTCAGTAAAACCTAATTTTTGTATTTGCAAACCACAGAAAAACAACTGTATCTAGGAAAACTCACATGTATTCAATATTACAGGCATTTTTAGACATTTTGCACGTTTGGATTAGGAATTATGTTGGAATACATTTGTATTGCTTTTTTCGCATTATCTCAGGATTCTAAGTACATTACTGTCAAATTGAGTAAAACATTACTTTTTGTTTTTGCAAACCCTACCAAATGTTTTTTTTTCAGGAAAACTCTCCAAGATGCTATTTTTCAGGCATTATTAGACATTTTGCATGTATATTTTTGGAGTTATGTTTAAAAAACTGACATTTTGAGTTTGACCAATATGAGGCCAGTAAAACCTGATTTTTGTATTTGTGAACCTTTCCAAAATACCTGATTCCGGTAAAACTTACATAAATTCAATATTACAGGCTTTTTTAGACACATTTCATGTTTGGTTTTGGAGTTATGATTATAAACCTTTCATATTTAGTATGACTGTTATACTGTTATATTGAATAAAAAACTAACTTGTGTCTTTGTGAACCTCACAAAAGATCATTTTTGTAGTACAACTAACAAAAATACATATCTCTGGGCATTATTAGCCATTTTGCATGTGTTGTTTAGAAGTTATGTTTGAATACATTTTTATTGCTTTTTTCGCATTATCTCAGGATTGTAAGAATATTATAGTCATATTGAGTAAAAAACTCCTTTTTGCATTTGCAAGATTTAAATAAGCATATGTTTCGAATAAAACTCCAAAAGATGCATTATTTCAGGCATTATTAGCCATTTTTCATGTGTGGTGTAGGAGTTATGTTTAAATAACTGTCATATTGAGTGTTACAATATACAGTCATATTGAGTAAAACCTAATTTTTGTATTTGCAAACCATAGAAAAACAACTGTATCTAGGAAAACTCACATGTATTTAATATCACAGGCATTTTTAGACATTTTGCACGTTTGGATTAGGAATTATGTTGGAATACATTTTTATTGCTTTTTTCGCATTATCTCAGGATTCAAAGTACATTACTGTCAAATTGAGTAAAACATTACTTTTTTTTTTTCAAACCCTACCAAATGGTTTTTTTCAGGAAAACTCTCTAAGATGCTATTTTTCAGGCATTAATAGACATTTTGCATGTATATTTTTGGAGTTATGTTTAAAAAACTGACATTCTGAGTTTGACCAATATGAGGCAAGTAAAACCTGATTTTTGTATTTGTGAACCTTTGCAAAATACCTGATTCCGGTAAAACTCACATAAATTCAATATTACAGGCTTTTTTTTAGACAAATTTCATGTTTGAATTTTGGAGTTATGATTATAAACCTTTCATATTTAGTATGACAGTTATACTGTTATATTGAATAAAAAACTAACTTGTGTCTTTGTGAACCTCACAAAAGATCATTTTTGTAGTACAACTAACAAAAATACATATCTCTAGGCATTATTAGCCATTTTGCATGTGTTGTTTAGAAGTTATGTTTGAATACATTTTTATTGCTTTTTTCGCATTATCTCAGGACTGTAAGACTTTTATAGTCATATTGAGTAAAAAACTCCTTTTTGCATTTGCAAATTTAAATAAGCATATGTTTCGAATAAAACTCCAAAAGATGCATTAATTCAGGCATTATTAGCCATTTTTCATGTGTGGTGTAGGAGTTATGTTTAAATAACTGTCATATTGAGTGTTACAGTATACAGTCATATTCAGTAAAACCTAATTTTTGTATTTGCAAACCATAGAAAAACAACTGTATCTAGTAAAACTCACATGTATTCAATATTACAGGCATTTTTAGACATTTTGCACGTTTGGATTAGGAATTATGTTGGAATACATTTTTATTGCTTTTTTCGCATTATGCCAGGATTCTAAGTACATTACTGTCAAATTGAGTAAAACATTACTTTTTGTTTTTGCAAACCCTACCAAATGTTTTTTTTTTTCAGGAAAACTCTCTAAGATGCTATTTTTCAGACATTATTAGACATTTTGCATGTATATTTTTGGAGTTATGTATAAAAAACTGACATTTTGATTTTGACCAATATGAGGCCAGTAAAACCTGATGTTTGTATTTGTGAACCTTTCCAAAATACCTGATTCCGGTAAAACTCACATAAATTTAATATTACAGGTTTTTTTAGACACATTTCATGTTTGGTTTTGGAGTTATGATTATAAACCTTTCATATTTAGTATGACAGTTATACTGTTATATTGAATAAAAAACTAACTTGTGTCTTTGTGAACCTCACAAAAGATCATTTTTGTAGTACAACTAACAAAAATACATATCTCTAGGCATTATTAGCCATTTTGCATTTGTTGTTCAGAAGTTATGTTTGAATACATTTTTATTGCTTTTTTCGCATTATCTCAGGACTGTAAGACTTTTATAGTCATATTGAGTAAAAAACTCATTTTTGCATTTGCAAGATTTAAATAAGCATATGTTTCGAATAAAACTCCAAAAGATGCATTATTTCAGGCATTATTAGCCATTTTTCATGTGTGGTGTAGGAGTTATGTTTAAATAACTGTCATATTGAGTGTTACAGTATACAGTCATATCCAGTAAAACCTAATGTTTGTATTTGCAAACCATAGAAAAACAACTGTATCTAGGAAAACTCACATGTATTCAATATTACAGGCATTTTTAGACATTTTGCACGTTTGGATTAGGAATTATGTTGGAATACATTTTTATTGCTTTTTTCGCATTATCTCAGGATTCTAAGTACATTACTGTCAAATTGAGTAAAACATTACTTTTTGTTTTTGCAAACCCTACCAAATGGTTTTTTTCAGGAAAACTCTCTAAGATGCTATTTTTCAGGCATTATTAGACATTTTGCATGTATATTTTTGGAGTTATGTTTAAAAAACTGACATTCTGAGTTTGACCAATATGAGGCCAGTAAAACCTGATTTTTGTATTTGTGAACCTTTGCAAAATACCTGATTCCGGTAAAACTCACATAAATTCAATATTACAGGCTTTTTTTAGACAAATTTCATGTTTGGTTTTGGAGTTATGATTATAAACCTTTCATATTTAGTATGACAGTTATACTGTTATATTGAATAAAAAACTAACTTGTGTCTTTGTGAACCTCACAAAAGATCATTTTTGTAGTACAACTAACAAAAATACATATCTCTAGGCATTATTAGCCATTTTGCATGTGTTGTTTAGAAGTTATGTTTGAATACATTTTTATATCTTTTTTCGCATTATCTCAGGACTGTAAGACTTTTATAGTCATATTGAGTAAAAAACTCCTTTTTGCATTTGCAAGATTTAAATAAGCATATGTTTCGAATAAAACTCCAAAATATGCATTATTTCAGGCATTATTAGCCATTTTTCATGTGTGGTGTAGGAGTTATGTTTAAATAACTGTCATATTGAGTGTTACAGTATACAGTCATATTCAGTAAAACCTAATTTTTGTATTTGCAAACCACAGAAAAACAACTGTATCTAGGAAAACTCACATGTATTCAATATTACAGGCATTTTTAGACATTTTGCACGTTTGGATTAGGAATTATGTTGGAATACATTTTTATTGCTTTTTTCGCATTATCTCAGGATTCTAAGTACATTACTGTCAAATTGAGTAAAACATTACTTTTTGTTTTTGCAAACCCTACCAAATGTTTTTTTTTCAGGAAAACTCTCCAAGATGCTATTTTTCAGGCATTATTAGACATTTTGCATGTATATTTTTGGAGTTATGTTTAAAAAACTGACATTTTGAGTTTGACCAATATGAGGCCAGTAAAACCTGATTTTTGTATTTGTGAACCTTTCCAAAATACCTGATTCCGGTAAAACTTACATAAATTCAATATTACAGGCTTTTTTAGACACATTTCATGTTTGGTTTTGGAGTTATGATTATAAACCTTTCATATTTAGTATGACTGTTATACTGTTATATTGAATAAAAAACTAACTTGTGTCTTTGTGAACCTCACAAAAGATCATTTTTGTAGTACAACTAACAAAAATACATATCTCTAGGCATTATTAGCCATTTTGCATGTGTTGTTTAGAAGTTATGTTTGAATACATTTTTATATCTTTTTTCGCATTATCTCAGGACTGTAAGACTTTTATAGTCATATTGAGTAAAAAACTCCTTTTTGCATTTGCAAGATTTAAATAAGCATATGTTTCGAATAAAACTCCAAAATATGCATTATTTCAGGCATTATTAGCCATTTTTCATGTGTGGTGTAGGAGTTATGTTTAAATAACTGTCATATTGAGTGTTACAGTATACAGTCATATTCAGTAAAACCTAATTTTTGTATTTGCAAACCACAGAAAAACAACTGTATCTAGGAAAACTCACATGTATTCAATATTACAGGCATTTTTAGACATTTTGCACGTTTGGATTAGGAATTATGTTGGAATACATTTGTATTGCTTTTTTCGCATTATCTCAGGATTCTAAGTACATTACTGTCAAATTGAGTAAAACATTACTTTTTGTTTTTGCAAACCCTACCAAATGTTTTTTTTTCAGGAAAACTCTCCAAGATGCTATTTTTCAGGCATTATTAGACATTTTGCATGTATATTTTTGGAGTTATGTTTAAAAAACTGACATTTTGAGTTTGACCAATATGAGGCCAGTAAAACCTGATTTTTGTATTTGTGAACCTTTCCAAAATACCTGATTCCGGTAAAACTTACATAAATTCAATATTACAGGCTTTTTTAGACACATTTCATGTTTGGTTTTGGAGTTATGATTATAAACCTTTCATATTTAGTATGACTGTTATACTGTTATATTGAATAAAAAACTAACTTGTGTCTTTGTGAACCTCACAAAAGATCATTTTTGTAGTACAACTAACAAAAATACATATCTCTGGGCATTATTAGCCATTTTGCATGTGTTGTTTAGAAGTTATGTTTGAATACATTTTTATTGCTTTTTTCGCATTATCTCAGGATTGTAAGAATATTATAGTCATATTGAGTAAAAAACTCCTTTTTGCATTTGCAAGATTTAAATAAGCATATGTTTCGAATAAAACTCCAAAAGATGCATTATTTCAGGCATTATTAGCCATTTTTCATGTGTGGTGTAGGAGTTATGTTTAAATAACTGTCATATTGAGTGTTACAATATACAGTCATATTGAGTAAAACCTAATTTTTGTATTTGCAAACCATAGAAAAACAACTGTATCTAGGAAAACTCACATGTATTTAATATCACAGGCATTTTTAGACATTTTGCACGTTTGGATTAGGAATTATGTTGGAATACATTTTTATTGCTTTTTTCGCATTATCTCAGGATTCAAAGTACATTACTGTCAAATTGAGTAAAACATTACTTTTTTTTTTTCAAACCCTACCAAATGGTTTTTTTCAGGAAAACTCTCTAAGATGCTATTTTTCAGGCATTAATAGACATTTTGCATGTATATTTTTGGAGTTATGTTTAAAAAACTGACATTCTGAGTTTGACCAATATGAGGCAAGTAAAACCTGATTTTTGTATTTGTGAACCTTTGCAAAATACCTGATTCCGGTAAAACTCACATAAATTCAATATTACAAGCTTTTTTTTAGACAAATTTCATGTTTGAATTTTGGAGTTATGATTATAAACCTTTCATATTTAGTATGACAGTTATACTGTTATATTGAATAAAAAACTAACTTGTGTCTTTGTGAACCTCACAAAAGATCATTTTTGTAGTACAACTAACAAAAATACATATCTCTAGGCATTATTAGCCATTTTGCATGTGTTGTTTAGAAGTTATGTTTGAATACATTTTTATTGCTTTTTTCGCATTATCTCAGGACTGTAAGACTTTTATAGTCATATTGAGTAAAAAACTCCTTTTTGCATTTGCAAATTTAAATAAGCATATGTTTCGAATAAAACTCCAAAAGATGCATTAATTCAGGCATTATTAGCCATTTTTCATGTGTGGTGTAGGAGTTATGTTTAAATAACTGTCATATTGAGTGTTACAGTATACAGTCATATTCAGTAAAACCTAATTTTTGTATTTGCAAACCATAGAAAAACAACTGTATCTAGTAAAACTCACATGTATTCAATATTACAGGCATTTTTAGACATTTTGCACGTTTGGATTAGGAATTATGTTGGAATACATTTTTATTGCTTTTTTCGCATTATGCCAGGATTCTAAGTACATTACTGTCAAATTGAGTAAAACATTACTTTTTGTTTTTGCAAACCCTACCAAATGTTTTTTTTTTTCAGGAAAACTCTCTAAGATGCTATTTTTCAGACATTATTAGACATTTTGCATGTATATTTTTGGAGTTATGTATAAAAAACTGACATTTTGATTTTGACCAATATGAGGCCAGTAAAACCTGATGTTTGTATTTGTGAACCTTTCCAAAATACCTGATTCCGGTAAAACTCACATAAATTTAATATTACAGGTTTTTTTTAGACACATTTCATGTTTGGTTTTGGAGTTATGATTATAAACCTTTCATATTTAGTATGACAGTTATACTGTTATATTGAATAAAAAACTAACTTGTGTCTTTGTGAACCTCACAAAAGATCATTTTTGTAGTACAACTAACAAAAATACATATCTCTAGGCATTATTAGCCATTTTGCATTTGTTGTTCAGAAGTTATGTTTGAATACATTTTTATTGCTTTTTTCGCATTATCTCAGGACTGTAAGACTTTTATAGTCATATTGAGTAAAAAACTCATTTTTGCATTTGCAAGATTTAAATAAGCATATGTTTCGAATAAAACTCCAAAAGATGCATTATTTCAGGCATTATTAGCCATTTTTCATGTGTGGTGTAGGAGTTATGTTTAAATAACTGTCATATTGAGTGTTACAGTATACAGTCATATCCAGTAAAACCTAATGTTTGTATTTGCAAACCATAGAAAAACAACTGTATCTAGGAAAACTCACATGTATTCAATATTACAGGCATTTTTAGACATTTTGCACGTTTGGATTAGGAATTATGTTGGAATACATTTTTATTGCTTTTTTCGCATTATCTCAGGATTCTAAGTACATTACTGTCAAATTGAGTAAAACATTACTTTTTGTTTTTGCAAACCCTACCAAATGGTTTTTTTCAGGAAAACTCTCTAAGATGCTATTTTTCAGGCATTATTAGACATTTTGCATGTATATTTTTGGAGTTATGTTTAAAAAACTGACATTCTGAGTTTGACCAATATGAGGCCAGTAAAACCTGATTTTTGTATTTGTGAACCTTTGCAAAATACCTGATTCCGGTAAAACTCACATAAATTCAATATTACAGGCTTTTTTTAGACAAATTTCATGTTTGGTTTTGGAGTTATGATTATAAACCTTTCATATTTAGTATGACAGTTATACTGTTATATTGAATAAAAAACTAACTTGTGTCTTTGTGAACCTCACAAAAGATCATTTTTGTAGTACAACTAACAAAAATACATATCTCTAGGCATTATTAGCCATTTTGCATGTGTTGTTTAGAAGTTATGTTTGAATACATTTTTATATCTTTTTTCGCATTATCTCAGGACTGTAAGACTTTTATAGTCATATTGAGTAAAAAACTCCTTTTTGCATTTGCAAGATTTAAATAAGCATATGTTTCGAATAAAACTCCAAAATATGCATTATTTCAGGCATTATTAGCCATTTTTCATGTGTGGTGTAGGAGTTATGTTTAAATAACTGTCATATTGAGTGTTACAGTATACAGTCATATTCAGTAAAACCTAATTTTTGTATTTGCAAACCACAGAAAAACAACTGTATCTAGGAAAACTCACATGTATTCAATATTACAGGCATTTTTAGACATTTTGCACGTTTGGATTAGGAATTATGTTGGAATACATTTTTATTGCTTTTTTCGCATTATCTCAGGATTCTAAGTACATTACTGTCAAATTGAGTAAAACATTACTTTTTGTTTTTGCAAACCCTACCAAATGTTTTTTTTTCAGGAAAACTCTCCAAGATGCTATTTTTCAGGCATTATTAGACATTTTGCATGTATATTTTTGGAGTTATGTTTAAAAAACTGACATTTTGAGTTTGACCAATATGAGGCCAGTAAAACCTGATTTTTGTATTTGTGAACCTTTCCAAAATACCTGATTCCGGTAAAACTTACATAAATTCAATATTACAGGCTTTTTTAGACACATTTCATGTTTGGTTTTGGAGTTATGATTATAAACCTTTCATATTTAGTATGACTGTTATACTGTTATATTGAATAAAAAACTAACTTGTGTCTTTGTGAACCTCACAAAAGATCATTTTTGTAGTACAACTAACAAAAATACATATCTCTGGGCATTATTAGCCATTTTGCATGTGTTGTTTAGAAGTTATGTTTGAATACATTTTTATTGCTTTTTTCGCATTATCTCAGGATTGTAAGAATATTATAGTCATATTGAGTAAAAAACTCCTTTTTGCATTTGCAAGATTTAAATAAGCATATGTTTCGAATAAAACTCCAAAATATGCATTATTTCAGGCATTATTAGCCATTTTTCATGTGTGGTGTAGGAGTTATGTTTAAATAACGGTCATATTGAGTGTTACAGTATACAGTCATATTCAGTAAAACCTAATTTTTGTATTTGCAAACCACAGAAAAACAACTGTATCTAGGAAAACTCACATGTATTCAATATTACAGGCATTTTTAGACATTTTGCACGTTTGGATTAGGAATTATGTTGGAATACATTTTTATTGCTTTTTTCGCATTATCTCAGGATTCTAAGTACATTACTGTCAAATTGAGTAAAACATTACTTTTTGTTTTTGCAAACCCTACCAAATGTTTTTTTTTCAGGAAAACTCTCCAAGATGCTATTTTTCAGGCATTATTAGACATTTTGCATGTATATTTTTGGAGTTATGTTTAAAAAACTGACATTTTGAGTTTGACCAATATGAGGCCAGTAAAACCTGATTTTTGTATTTGTGAACCTTTCCAAAATACCTGATTCCGGTAAAACTTACATAAATTCAATATTACAGGCTTTTTTAGACACATTTCATGTTTGGTTTTGGAGTTATGATTATAAACCTTTCATATTTAGTATGACTGTTATACTGTTATATTGAATAAAAAACTAACTTGTGTCTTTGTGAACCTCACAAAAGATCATTTTTGTAGTACAACTAACAAAAATACATATCTCTAGGCATTATTAGCCATTTTGCATGTGTTGTTTAGAAGTTATGTTTGAATACATTTTTATATCTTTTTTCGCATTATCTCAGGACTGTAAGACTTTTATAGTCATATTGAGTAAAAAACTCCTTTTTGCATTTGCAAGATTTAAATAAGCATATGTTTCGAATAAAACTCCAAAATATGCATTATTTCAGGCATTATTAGCCATTTTTCATGTGTGGTGTAGGAGTTATGTTTAAATAACTGTCATATTGAGTGTTACAGTATACAGTCATATTCAGTAAAACCTAATTTTTGTATTTGCAAACCATAGAAAAACAACTGTATCTAGTAAAACTCACATGTATTCAATATTACAGGCATTTTTAGACATTTTGCACGTTTGGATTAGGAATTATGTTGGAATACATTTTTATTGCTTTTTTCGCATTATGCCAGGATTCTAAGTACATTACTGTCAAATTGAGTAAAACATTACTTTTTGTTTTTGCAAACCCTACCAAATGTTTTTTTTTTTCAGGAAAACTCTCTAAGATGCTATTTTTCAGACATTATTAGACATTTTGCATGTATATTTTTGGAGTTATGTATAAAAAACTGACATTTTGATTTTGACCAATATGAGGCCAGTAAAACCTGATGTTTGTATTTGTGAACCTTTCCAAAATACCTGATTCCGGTAAAACTCACATAAATTTAATATTACAGGTTTTTTTTAGACACATTTCATGTTTGGTTTTGGAGTTATGATTATAAACCTTTCATATTTAGTATGACAGTTATACTGTTATATTGAATAAAAAACTAACTTGTGTCTTTGTGAACCTCACAAAAGATCATTTTTGTAGTACAACTAACAAAAATACATATCTCTAGGCATTATTAGCCATTTTGCATTTGTTGTTCAGAAGTTATGTTTGAATACATTTTTATTGCTTTTTTCGCATTATCTCAGGACTGTAAGACTTTTATAGTCATATTGAGTAAAAAACTCATTTTTGCATTTGCAAGATTTAAATAAGCATATGTTTCGAATAAAACTCCAAAAGATGCATTATTTCAGGCATTATTAGCCATTTTTCATGTGTGGTGTAGGAGTTATGTTTAAATAACTGTCATATTGAGTGTTACAGTATACAGTCATATCCAGTAAAACCTAATGTTTGTATTTGCAAACCATAGAAAAACAACTGTATCTAGGAAAACTCACATGTATTCAATATTACAGGCATTTTTAGACATTTTGCACGTTTGGATTAGGAATTATGTTGGAATACATTTTTATTGCTTTTTTCGCATTATCTCAGGATTCTAAGTACATTACTGTCAAATTGAGTAAAACATTACTTTTTGTTTTTGCAAACCCTACCAAATGGTTTTTTTCAGGAAAACTCTCTAAGATGCTATTTTTCAGGCATTATTAGACATTTTGCATGTATATTTTTGGAGTTATGTTTAAAAAACTGACATTCTGAGTTTGACCAATATGAGGCCAGTAAAACCTGATTTTTGTATTTGTGAACCTTTGCAAAATACCTGATTCCGGTAAAACTCACATAAATTCAATATTACAGGCTTTTTTTAGACAAATTTCATGTTTGGTTTTGGAGTTATGATTATAAACCTTTCATATTTAGTATGACAGTTATACTGTTATATTGAATAAAAAACTAACTTGTGTCTTTGTGAACCTCACAAAAGATCATTTTTGTAGTACAACTAACAAAAATACATATCTCTAGGCATTATTAGCCATTTTGCATGTGTTGTTTAGAAGTTATGTTTGAATACATTTTTATATCTTTTTTCGCATTATCTCAGGACTGTAAGACTTTTATAGTCATATTGAGTAAAAAACTCCTTTTTGCATTTGCAAGATTTAAATAAGCATATGTTTCGAATAAAACTCCAAAATATGCATTATTTCAGGCATTATTAGCCATTTTTCATGTGTGGTGTAGGAGTTATGTTTAAATAACTGTCATATTGAGTGTTACAGTATACAGTCATATTCAGTAAAACCTAATTTTTGTATTTGCAAACCACAGAAAAACAACTGTATCTAGGAAAACTCACATGTATTCAATATTACAGGCATTTTTAGACATTTTGCACGTTTGGATTAGGAATTATGTTGGAATACATTTTTATTGCTTTTTTCGCATTATCTCAGGATTCTAAGTACATTACTGTCAAATTGAGTAAAACATTACTTTTTGTTTTTGCAAACCCTACCAAATGTTTTTTTTTCAGGAAAACTCTCCAAGATGCTATTTTTCAGGCATTATTAGACATTTTGCATGTATATTTTTGGAGTTATGTTTAAAAAACTGACATTTTGAGTTTGACCAATATGAGGCCAGTAAAACCTGATTTTTGTATTTGTGAACCTTTCCAAAATACCTGATTCCGGTAAAACTTACATAAATTCAATATTACAGGCTTTTTTAGACACATTTCATGTTTGGTTTTGGAGTTATGATTATAAACCTTTCATATTTAGTATGACTGTTATACTGTTATATTGAATAAAAAACTAACTTGTGTCTTTGTGAACCTCACAAAAGATCATTTTTGTAGTACAACTAACAAAAATACATATCTCTGGGCATTATTAGCCATTTTGCATGTGTTGTTTAGAAGTTATGTTTGAATACATTTTTATTGCTTTTTTCGCATTATCTCAGGATTGTAAGAATATTATAGTCATATTGAGTAAAAAACTCCTTTTTGCATTTGCAAGATTTAAATAAGCATATGTTTCGAATAAAACTCCAAAATATGCATTATTTCAGGCATTATTAGCCATTTTTCATGTGTGGTGTAGGAGTTATGTTTAAATAACGGTCATATTGAGTGTTACAGTATACAGTCATATTCAGTAAAACCTAATTTTTGTATTTGCAAACCACAGAAAAACAACTGTATCTAGGAAAACTCACATGTATTCAATATTACAGGCATTTTTAGACATTTTGCACGTTTGGATTAGGAATTATGTTGGAATACATTTTTATTGCTTTTTTCGCATTATCTCAGGATTCTAAGTACATTACTGTCAAATTGAGTAAAACATTACTTTTTGTTTTTGCAAACCCTACCAAATGTTTTTTTTTCAGGAAAACTCTCCAAGATGCTATTTTTCAGGCATTATTAGACATTTTGCATGTATATTTTTGGAGTTATGTTTAAAAAACTGACATTTTGAGTTTGACCAATATGAGGCCAGTAAAACCTGATTTTTGTATTTGTGAACCTTTCCAAAATACCTGATTCCGGTAAAACTTACATAAATTCAATATTACAGGCTTTTTTAGACACATTTCATGTTTGGTTTTGGAGTTATGATTATAAACCTTTCATATTTAGTATGACTGTTATACTGTTATATTGAATAAAAAACTAACTTGTGTCTTTGTGAACCTCACAAAAGATCATTTTTGTAGTACAACTAACAAAAATACATATCTCTAGGCATTATTAGCCATTTTGCATGTGTTGTTTAGAAGTTATGTTTGAATACATTTTTATATCTTTTTTCGCATTATCTCAGGACTGTAAGACTTTTATAGTCATATTGAGTAAAAAACTCCTTTTTGCATTTGCAAGATTTAAATAAGCATATGTTTCGAATAAAACTCCAAAATATGCATTATTTCAGGCATTATTAGCCATTTTTCATGTGTGGTGTAGGAGTTATGTTTAAATAACTGTCATATTGAGTGTTACAGTATACAGTCATATTCAGTAAAACCTAATTTTTGTATTTGCAAACCACAGAAAAACAACTGTATCTAGGAAAACTCACATGTATTCAATATTACAGGCATTTTTAGACATTTTGCACGTTTGGATTAGGAATTATGTTGGAATACATTTGTATTGCTTTTTTCGCATTATCTCAGGATTCTAAGTACATTACTGTCAAATTGAGTAAAACATTACTTTTTGTTTTTGCAAACCCTACCAAATGTTTTTTTTTCAGGAAAACTCTCCAAGATGCTATTTTTCAGGCATTATTAGACATTATGCATGTATATTTTTGGAGTTATGTTTAAAAAACTGACATTTTGAGTTTGACCAATATGAGGCCAGTAAAACCTGATTTTTGTATTTGTGAACCTTTCCAAAATACCTGATTCCGGTAAAACTTACATAAATTCAATATTACAGGCTTTTTTAGACACATTTCATGTTTGGTTTTGGAGTTATGATTATAAACCTTTCATATTTAGTATGACTGTTATACTGTTATATTGAATAAAAAACTAACTTGTGTCTTTGTGAACCTCACAAAAGATCATTTTTGTAGTACAACTAACAAAAATACATATCTCTGGGCATTATTAGCCATTTTGCATGTGTTGTTTAGAAGTTATGTTTGAATACATTTTTATTGCTTTTTTCGCATTATCTCAGGATTGTAAGAATATTATAGTCATATTGAGTAAAAAACTCCTTTTTGCATTTGCAAGATTTAAATAAGCATATGTTTCGAATAAAACTCCAAAATATGCATTATTTCAGGCATTATTAGCCATTTTTCATGTGTGGTGTAGGAGTTATGTTTAAATAACGGTCATATTGAGTGTTACAGTATACAGTCATATTCAGTAAAACCTAATTTTTGTATTTGCAAACCACAGAAAAACAACTGTATCTAGGAAAACTCACATGTATTCAATATTACAGGCATTTTTAGACATTTTGCACGTTTGGATTAGGAATTATGTTGGAATACATTTTTATTGCTTTTTTCGCATTATCTCAGGATTCTAAGTACATTACTGTCAAATTGAGTAAAACATTACTTTTTGTTTTTGCAAACCCTACCAAATGTTTTTTTTTCAGGAAAACTCTCCAAGATGCTATTTTTCAGGCATTATTAGACATTTTGCATGTATATTTTTGGAGTTATGTTTAAAAAACTGACATTTTGAGTTTGACCAATATGAGGCCAGTAAAACCTGATTTTTGTATTTGTGAACCTTTCCAAAATACCTGATTCCGGTAAAACTTACATAAATTCAATATTACAGGCTTTTTTAGACACATTTCATGTTTGGTTTTGGAGTTATGATTATAAACCTTTCATATTTAGTATGACTGTTATACTGTTATATTGAATAAAAAACTAACTTGTGTCTTTGTGAACCTCACAAAAGATCATTTTTGTAGTACAACTAACAAAAATACATATCTCTAGGCATTATTAGCCATTTTGCATGTGTTGTTTAGAAGTTATGTTTGAATACATTTTTATATCTTTTTTCGCATTATCTCAGGACTGTAAGACTTTTATAGTCATATTGAGTAAAAAACTCCTTTTTGCATTTGCAAGATTTAAATAAGCATATGTTTCGAATAAAACTCCAAAATATGCATTATTTCAGGCATTATTAGCCATTTTTCATGTGTGGTGTAGGAGTTATGTTTAAATAACTGTCATATTGAGTGTTACAGTATACAGTCATATTCAGTAAAACCTAATTTTTGTATTTGCAAACCACAGAAAAACAACTGTATCTAGGAAAACTCACATGTATTCAATATTACAGGCATTTTTAGACATTTTGCACGTTTGGATTAGGAATTATGTTGGAATACATTTGTATTGCTTTTTTCGCATTATCTCAGGATTCTAAGTACATTACTGTCAAATTGAGTAAAACATTACTTTTTGTTTTTGCAAACCCTACCAAATGTTTTTTTTTCAGGAAAACTCTCCAAGATGCTATTTTTCAGGCATTATTAGACATTATGCATGTATATTTTTGGAGTTATGTTTAAAAAACTGACATTTTGAGTTTGACCAATATGAGGCCAGTAAAACCTGATTTTTGTATTTGTGAACCTTTCCAAAATACCTGATTCCGGTAAAACTTACATAAATTCAATATTACAGGCTTTTTTAGACACATTTCATGTTTGGTTTTGGAGTTATGATTATAAACCTTTCATATTTAGTATGACTGTTATACTGTTATATTGAATAAAAAACTAACTTGTGTCTTTGTGAACCTCACAAAAGATCATTTTTGTAGTACAACTAACAAAAATACATATCTCTGGGCATTATTAGCCATTTTGCATGTGTTGTTTAGAAGTTATGTTTGAATACATTTTTATTGCTTTTTTCGCATTATCTCAGGATTGTAAGAATATTATAGTCATATTGAGTAAAAAACTCCTTTTTGCATTTGCAAGATTTAAATAAGCATATGTTTCGAATAAAACTCCAAAAGATGCATTATTTCAGGCATTATTAGCCATTTTTCATGTGTGGTGTAGGAGTTATGTTTAAATAACTGTCATATTGAGTGTTACAATATACAGTCATATTGAGTAAAACCTAATTTTTGTATTTGCAAACCATAGAAAAACAACTGTATCTAGGAAAACTCACATGTATTTAATATCACAGGCATTTTTAGACATTTTGCACGTTTGGATTAGGAATTATGTTGGAATACATTTTTATTGCTTTTTTCGCATTATCTCAGGATTCAAAGTACATTACTGTCAAATTGAGTAAAACATTACTTTTTTTTTTTCAAACCCTACCAAATAGTTTTTTTCAGGAAAACTCTCTAAGATGCTATTTTTCAGGCATTAATAGACATTTTGCATGTATATTTTTGGAGTTATGTTTAAAAAACTGACATTCTGAGTTTGACCAATATGAGGCAAGTAAAACCTGATTTTTGTATTTGTGAACCTTTGCAAAATACCTGATTCCGGTAAAACTCACATAAATTCAATATTACAGGCTTTTTTTTAGACAAATTTCATGTTTGAATTTTGGAGTTATGATTATAAACCTTTCATATTTAGTATGACAGTTATACTGTTATATTGAATAAAAAACTAACTTGTGTCTTTGTGAACCTCACAAAAGATCATTTTTGTAGTACAACTAACAAAAATACATATCTCTAGGCATTATTAGCCATTTTGCATGTGTTGTTTAGAAGTTATGTTTGAATACATTTTTATTGCTTTTTTCGCATTATCTCAGGACTGTAAGACTTTTATAGTCATATTGAGTAAAAAACTCCTTTTTGCATTTGCAAATTTAAATAAGCATATGTTTCGAATAAAACTCCAAAAGATGCATTAATTCAGGCATTATTAGCCATTTTTCATGTGTGGTGTAGGAGTTATGTTTAAATAACTGTCATATTGAGTGTTACAGTATACAGTCATATTCAGTAAAACCTAATTTTTGTATTTGCAAACCATAGAAAAACAACTGTATCTAGTAAAACTCACATGTATTCAATATTACAGGCATTTTTAGACATTTTGCACGTTTGGATTAGGAATTATGTTGGAATACATTTTTATTGCTTTTTTCGCATTATGCCAGGATTCTAAGTACATTACTGTCAAATTGAGTAAAACATTACTTTTTGTTTTTGCAAACCCTACCAAATGTTTTTTTTTTTCAGGAAAACTCTCTAAGATGCTATTTTTCAGACATTATTAGACATTTTGCATGTATATTTTTGGAGTTATGTATAAAAAACTGACATTTTGATTTTGACCAATATGAGGCCAGTAAAACCTGATGTTTGTATTTGTGAACCTTTCCAAAATACCTGATTCCGGTAAAACTCACATAAATTTAATATTACAGGTTTTTTTAGACACATTTCATGTTTGGTTTTGGAGTTATGATTATAAACCTTTCATATTTAGTATGACAGTTATACTGTTATATTGAATAAAAAACTAACTTGTGTCTTTGTGAACCTCACAAAAGATCATTTTTGTAGTACAACTAACAAAAATACATATCTCTAGGCATTATTAGCCATTTTGCATTTGTTGTTCAGAAGTTATGTTTGAATACATTTTTATTGCTTTTTTCGCATTATCTCAGGACTGTAAGACTTTTATAGTCATATTGAGTAAAAAACTCATTTTTGCATTTGCAAGATTTAAATAAGCATATGTTTCGAATAAAACTCCAAAAGATGCATTATTTCAGGCATTATTAGCCATTTTTCATGTGTGGTGTAGGAGTTATGTTTAAATAACTGTCATATTGAGTGTTACAGTATACAGTCATATCCAGTAAAACCTAATGTTTGTATTTGCAAACCATAGAAAAACAACTGTATCTAGGAAAACTCACATGTATTCAATATTACAGGCATTTTTAGACATTTTGCACGTTTGGATTAGGAATTATGTTGGAATACATTTTTATTGCTTTTTTCGCATTATCTCAGGATTCTAAGTACATTACTGTCAAATTGAGTAAAACATTACTTTTTGTTTTTGCAAACCCTACCAAATGGTTTTTTTCAGGAAAACTCTCTAAGATGCTATTTTTCAGGCATTATTAGACATTTTGCATGTATATTTTTGGAGTTATGTTTAAAAAACTGACATTCTGAGTTTGACCAATATGAGGCCAGTAAAACCTGATTTTTGTATTTGTGAACCTTTGCAAAATACCTGATTCCGGTAAAACTCACATAAATTCAATATTACAGGCTTTTTTTAGACAAATTTCATGTTTGGTTTTGGAGTTATGATTATAAACCTTTCATATTTAGTATGACAGTTATACTGTTATATTGAATAAAAAACTAACTTGTGTCTTTGTGAACCTCACAAAAGATCATTTTTGTAGTACAACTAACAAAAATACATATCTCTAGGCATTATTAGCCATTTTGCATGTGTTGTTTAGAAGTTATGTTTGAATACATTTTTATTGCTTTTTTCGCATTATCTCAGGACTGTAAGACTTTTATAGTCATATTCAGTAAAAAACTCCTTTTTGCATTTGCAAGATTTAAATAAGCATATGTTTCGAACAAAACTCCAAAAGATGCATTATTACAGGCATTATTAGCCATTTTTCATGTGTGGTGTAGGAGTTATGTTTAAATAACTGTCATATTGAGTGTTACAATATACAGTCATATTGAGTAAAACCTAATTTTTGTATTTGCAAGCCATAGAAAAACAACTGTATCTAGGAAAACTCACATGTATTCAATATTACAGGCATTTTTAGACATTTTGCACGTTTGGATTAGGAATTATGTTGGAATACATTTTTATTGCTTTTTTCGCATTATCTCAGGATTCTAAGTACATTACTGTCAAATTGAGTAAAACATTACTTTTTGTTTTTGCAAACCCTACCAAATGTTTTTTTTTTCAGGAAAACTCTCTAAGATGCTATTTTTCAGACATTATTAGACATTTTGCATGTATATTTTTGGAGTTATGTTTAAAAAACTGACATTTTGATTTTGACCAATATGAGGCCAGTAAAACCTGATGTTTGTATTTGTGAACCTTTCCAAAATACCTGATTCCGGTAAAACTCACATAAATTAAATATTACAGGCTTTTTTAGACAAATTTCATGTTTGGTTTTGGAGTTATGATTATAAACCTTTCATATTTAGTATGACAGTTATACTGTTATATTGAATAAAAAACTAACTTGTGTCTTTGTGAACCTCACAAAAGATCATTTTTGTAGTACAACTAACAAAAATACATATCTCTAGGCATTATTAGCCATTTTGCATGTGTTGTTTAGAAGTTATGTTTGAATACATTTTTATTGCTTTTTTCACATTATCTCAGGACTGTAAGACTTTTATAGTCATATTGAGTAAAACACTCCTTTTTGCATTTGCAAGATTTAAATAAGCATATGTTTCGAATAAAACTCCAAAAGATGCATTATTTCAGGCATTATTAGCCATTTTTCATGTGTGGTGTAGGAGTTATGTTTAAATAACTGTCATATTGAGTGTTACAATATACAGTCATATTGAGTAAAACCTAATTTTTGTATTTGCAAACCATAGAAAAACAACTGTATCTAGGAAAACTCACATGTATTCAATATCACAGGCATTTTTAGACATTTTGCACGTTTGGATTAGGAATTATGGTGGAATACATTTTTATTGCTTTTTTCGCATTATATCAGGATTCTAAGTACATTTCTGTCAAATTGAGTCAAACATTACTTTTGGTTTTTGCAAACCCTACCAAATGTTTTTTTTTTCAGGAAAACTCTCTAAGATGCTATTTTTCCAGACATTATTAGACATTTTGCATGTATATTTTTGGAGTTATGTTTAAAAAACTGACATTTTGATTTTGACCAATATGAGGCCAGTAAAACCTGATGTTTGTATTTGTGAACCTTTCCAAAATACCTGATTCCGGTAAAACTTACATAAATTCAATATTACAGGCTTTTTTAGACACATTTCATGTTTGGTTTTGGAGTTATGATTATAAACCTTTCATATTTAGTATGACTGTTATACTGTTATATTGAATAAAAAACTAACTTGTGTCTTTGTGAACCTCACAAAAGATCATTTTTGTAGTACAACTAACAAAAATACATATCTCTAGGCATTATTAGCCATTTTGCATGTGTCGTTTAGAAGTTATGTTTGAATACATCTTTGTTGCTTTTTTCGCATTATCTCAGGATTGTAAGACTATTATAGTCATATTGAGTAAAAAACTCCTTTTTGCATTTGCAAGATTTAAAAAAGCATATGTTTCGAATAAAACTCTAAAAGATGCATTATTTCAGGCATTATTAGCCATTTTTCATGTGTGGTGTAGGAGTTATGTTTAAATAACTGTCATATTGAGTGTTACAATATACAGTCATATTGAGTAAAACCTAATTTTTGTATTTGCAAACCATAGAAAAACAACTGTATCTAGGAAAACTCACATGTATTTAATATCACAGGCATTTTTAGACATTTTGCACGTTTGGATTAGGAATTATACATTTTTATTGCTTTTTTCGCATTATCTCAGGATTCTAAGTACATTACTGTCAAATTGAGTAAAACATTACTTGTTGTTTTTGCAAACCCTACCAAATGTTTTTTTTTCAGGAAAACTCTCCAAGATGCTATTTTTCAGGCATTATTAGACATTTTGCATGTATATTTTTGGAGTTATGTTTAAAAAACTGACATTTTGAGTTTGACCAATATGAGGCCAGTAAAACCTGATTTTTGTATTTGTGAACCTTTCCAAAATACCTGATTCCGGTAAAACTTACATAAATTCAATATTACAGGCTTTTTTTAGACACATTTCATGTTTGGTTTTGGAGTTATGATTATAAACCTTTCATATTTAGTATGACACTTATACTGTTATATTGAATAAAAAACTAACTTGTGTCTTTGTGAACCTCACAAAAGATCATTTTTGTAGTACAACTAACAAAAATACATATCTCTAGGCATTATTAGCCATTTTGCATGTGTTGTTTAGAAGTTATGTTTGAATACATTTTTATATCTTTTTTCGCATTATCTCAGGACTGTAAGACTTTTATAGTCATATTGAGTAAAAAACTCCTTTTTGCATTTGCAAGATTTAAATAAGCATATGTTTCGAATAAAACTCCAAAAGATGCATTATTTCAGGCATTATTAGCCATTTTTCATGTGTGGTGTAGGAGTTATGTTTAAATAACTGTCATATTGAGTGTTACAGTATACAGTCATATCCAGTAAAACCTAATGTTTGTATTTGCAAACCATAGAAAAACAACTGTATCTAGGAAAACTCACATGTATTCAATATTACAGGCATTTTTAGACATTTTGCACGTTTGGATTAGGAATTATGTTGGAATACATTTTTATTGCTTTTTTCGCATTATCTCAGGATTCTAAGTACATTACTGTCAAATTGAGTAAAACATTACTTTTTGTTTTTGCAAACCCTACCAAATGGTTTTTTTCAGGAAAACTCTCTAAGATGCTATTTTTCAGGCATTATTAGACATTTTGCATGTATATTTTTGGAGTTATGTTTAAAAAACTGACATTCTGAGTTTGACCAATATGAGGCCAGTAAAACCTGATTTTTGTATTTGTGAACCTTTGCAAAATACCTGATTCCGGTAAAACTCACATAAATTCAATATTACAGGCTTTTTTTAGACAAATTTCATGTTTGGTTTTGGAGTTATGATTATAAACCTTTCATATTTAGTATGACACTTATACTGTTATATTGAATAAAAAACTAACTTGTGTCTTTGTGAACCTCACAAAAGATCATTTTTGTAGTACAACTAACAAAAATACATATCTCTAGGCATTATTAGCCATTTTGCATGTGTTGTTTAGAAGTTATGTTTGAATACATTTTTATATCTTTTTTCGCATTATCTCAGGACTGTAAGACTTTTATAGTCATATTGAGTAAAAAACTCCTTTTTGCATTTGCAAGATTTAAATAAGCATATGTTTCGAATAAAACTCCAAAAGATGCATTATTTCAGGCATTATTAGCCATTTTTCATGTGTGGTGTAGGAGTTATGTTTAAATAACTGTCATATTGAGTGTTACAGTATACAGTCATATCCAGTAAAACCTAATGTTTGTATTTGCAAACCATAGAAAAACAACTGTATCTAGGAAAACTCACATGTATTCAATATTACAGGCATTTTTAGACATTTTGCACGTTTGGATTAGGAATTATGTTGGAATACATTTTTATTGCTTTTTTCGCATTATCTCAGGATTCTAAGTACATTACTGTCAAATTGAGTAAAACATTACTTTTTGTTTTTGCAAACCCTACCAAATGGTTTTTTTCAGGAAAACTCTCTAAGATGCTATTTTTCAGGCATTATTAGACATTTTGCATGTATATTTTTGGAGTTATGTTTAAAAAACTGACATTCTGAGTTTGACCAATATGAGGCCAGTAAAACCTGATTTTTGTATTTGTGAACCTTTGCAAAATACCTGATTCCGGTAAAACTCACATAAATTCAATATTACAGGCTTTTTTTAGACAAATTTCATGTTTGGTTTTGGAGTTATGATTATAAACCTTTCATATTTAGTATGACAGTTATACTGTTATATTGAATAAAAAACTAACTTGTGTCTTTGTGAACCTCACAAAAGATCATTTTTGTAGTACAACTAACAAAAATACATATCTCTAGGCATTATTAGCCATTTTGCATGTGTTGTTTAGAAGTTATGTTTGAATACATTTTTATTGCTTTTTTCGCATTATCTCAGGACTGTAAGACTTTTATAGTCATATTCAGTAAAAAACTCCTTTTTGCATTTGCAAGATTTAAATAAGCATATGTTTCGAACAAAACTCCAAAAGATGCATTATTACAGGCATTATTAGCCATTTTTCATGTGTGGTGTAGGAGTTATGTTTAAATAACTGTCATATTGAGTGTTACAATATACAGTCATATTGAGTAAAACCTAATTTTTGTATTTGCAAGCCATAGAAAAACAACTGTATCTAGGAAAACTCACATGTATTCAATATTACAGGCATTTTTAGACATTTTGCACGTTTGGATTAGGAATTATGTTGGAATACATTTTTATTGCTTTTTTCGCATTATCTCAGGATTCTAAGTACATTACTGTCAAATTGAGTAAAACATTACTTTTTGTTTTTGCAAACCCTACCAAATGTTTTTTTTTTCAGGAAAACTCTCTAAGATGCTATTTTTCAGACATTATTAGACATTTTGCATGTATATTTTTGGAGTTATGTTTAAAAAACTGACATTTTGATTTTGACCAATATGAGGCCAGTAAAACCTGATGTTTGTATTTGTGAACCTTTCCAAAATACCTGATTCCGGTAAAACTCACATAAATTAAATATTACAGGCTTTTTTAGACAAATTTCATGTTTGGTTTTGGAGTTATGATTATAAACCTTTCATATTTAGTATGACAGTTATACTGTTATATTGAATAAAAAACTAACTTGTGTCTTTGTGAACCTCACAAAAGATCATTTTTGTAGTACAACTAACAAAAATACATATCTCTAGGCATTATTAGCCATTTTGCATGTGTTGTTTAGAAGTTATGTTTGAATACATTTTTATTGCTTTTTTCACATTATCTCAGGACTGTAAGACTTTTATAGTCATATTGAGTAAAACACTCCTTTTTGCATTTGCAAGATTTAAATAAGCATATGTTTCGAATAAAACTCCAAAAGATGCATTATTTCAGGCATTATTAGCCATTTTTCATGTGTGGTGTAGGAGTTATGTTTAAATAACTGTCATATTGAGTGTTACAATATACAGTCATATTGAGTAAAACCTAATTTTTGTATTTGCAAACCATAGAAAAACAACTGTATCTAGGAAAACTCACATGTATTCAATATCACAGGCATTTTTAGACATTTTGCACGTTTGGATTAGGAATTATGGTGGAATACATTTTTATTGCTTTTTTCGCATTATATCAGGATTCTAAGTACATTTCTGTCAAATTGAGTCAAACATTACTTTTGGTTTTTGCAAACCCTACCAAATGTTTTTTTTTTCAGGAAAACTCTCTAAGATGCTATTTTTCCAGACATTATTAGACATTTTGCATGTATATTTTTGGAGTTATGTTTAAAAAACTGACATTTTGATTTTGACCAATATGAGGCCAGTAAAACCTGATGTTTGTATTTGTGAACCTTTCCAAAATACCTGATTCCGGTAAAACTTACATAAATTCAATATTACAGGCTTTTTTAGACACATTTCATGTTTGGTTTTGGAGTTATGATTATAAACCTTTCATATTTAGTATGACTGTTATACTGTTATATTGAATAAAAAACTAACTTGTGTCTTTGTGAACCTCACAAAAGATCATTTTTGTAGTACAACTAACAAAAATACATATCTCTAGGCATTATTAGCCATTTTGCATGTGTCGTTTAGAAGTTATGTTTGAATACATCTTTGTTGCTTTTTTCGCATTATCTCAGGATTGTAAGACTATTATAGTCATATTGAGTAAAAAACTCCTTTTTGCATTTGCAAGATTTAAAAAAGCATATGTTTCGAATAAAACTCTAAAAGATGCATTATTTCAGGCATTATTAGCCATTTTTCATGTGTGGTGTAGGAGTTATGTTTAAATAACTGTCATATTGAGTGTTACAATATACAGTCATATTGAGTAAAACCTAATTTTTGTATTTGCAAACCATAGAAAAACAACTGTATCTAGGAAAACTCACATGTATTTAATATCACAGGCATTTTTAGACATTTTGCACGTTTGGATTAGGAATTATGTTGGAATACATTTTTATTGCTTTTTTCGCATTATCTCAGGATTCTAAGTACATTACTGTCAAATTGAGTAAAACATTACTTGTTGTTTTTGCAAACCCTACCAAATGTTTTTTTTTCAGGAAAACTCTCCAAGATGCTATTTTTCAGGCATTATTAGACATTTTGCATGTATATTTTTGGAGTTATGTTTAAAAAACTGACATTTTGAGTTTGACCAATATGAGGCCAGTAAAACCTGATTTTTGTATTTGTGAACCTTTCCAAAATACCTGATTCCGGTAAAACTTACATAAATTCAATATTACAGGCTTTTTTTAGACACATTTCATGTTTGGTTTTGGAGTTATGATTATAAACCTTTCATATTTAGTATGACACTTATACTGTTATATTGAATAAAAAACTAACTTGTGTCTTTGTGAACCTCACAAAAGATCATTTTTGTAGTACAACTAACAAAAATACATATCTCTAGGCATTATTAGCCATTTTGCATGTGTTGTTTAGAAGTTATGTTTGAATACATTTTTATATCTTTTTTCGCATTATCTCAGGACTGTAAGACTTTTATAGTCATATTGAGTAAAAAACTCCTTTTTGCATTTGCAAGATTTAAATAAGCATATGTTTCGAATAAAACTCCAAAATATGCATTATTTCAGGCATTATTAGCCATTTTTCATGTGTGGTGTAGGAGTTATGTTTAAATAACTGTCATATTGAGTGTTACAGTATACAGTCATATTCAGTAAAACCTAATTTTTGTATTTGCAAACCACAGAAAAACAACTGTATCTAGGAAAACTCACATGTATTCAATATTACAGGCATTTTTAGACATTTTGCACGTTTGGATTAGGAATTATGTTGGAATACATTTTTATTGCTTTTTTCGCATTATCTCAGGATTCTAAGTACCTTACTGTCAAATTGAGTAAAACATTACTTTTTGTTTTTGCAAACCCTACCAAATGTTTTTTTTTTCAGGAAAACTCTCTAAGATGCTATTTTTCAGACATTATTAGACATTTTGCATGTATATTTTTGGAGTTATGTTTAAAAAACTGACATTTTGATTTTGACCAATATGAGGCCAGTAAAACCTGATGTTTGTATTTGTGAACCTTTCCAAAATACCTGATTCCGGTAAAACTCACATAAATTAAATATTACAGGCTTTTTTAGACAAATTTCATGTTTGGTTTTGGAGTTATGATTATAAACCTTTCATATTTAGTATGACAGTTATACTGTTATATTGAATAAAAAACTAACTTGTGTCTTTGTGAACCTCACAAAAGATCATTTTTGTAGTACAACTAACAAAAATACATATCTCTAGGCATTATTAGCCATTTTGCATGTGTTGTTTAGAAGTTATGTTTGAATACATTTTTATTGCTTTTTTCACATTATCTCAGGACTGTAAGACTTTTATAGTCATATTGAGTAAAACACTCCTTTTTGCATTTGCAAGATTTAAATAAGCATATGTTTCGAATAAAACTCCAAAAGATGCATTATTTCAGGCATTATTAGCCATTTTTCATGTGTGGTGTAGGAGTTATGTTTAAATAACTGTCATATTGAGTGTTACAATATACAGTCATATTGAGTAAAACTTAATTTTTGTATTTGCAAACCATAGAAAAACAACTGTATCTAGGAAAACTCACATGTATTCAATATCACAGGCATTTTTAGACATTTTGCACGTTTGGATTAGGAATTATGTTGGAATACATTTTTATTGCTTTTTTCGCATTATCTCAGGATTCTAAGTACATTACTGTCAAATTGAGTCAAACATTACTTTTGGTTTTTGCAAACCCTACCAAATGTTTATTTTTTCAGGAAAACTCTCTAAGATGCTATTTTTCCAGACATTATTAGACATTTTGCATGTATATTTTTGGAGTTATGTTTAAAAAACTGACATTTTGATTTTGACCAATATGAGGCCAGTAAAACCTGATGTTTGTATTTGTGAACCTTTCCAAAATACCTGATTCCGGTAAAACTCACATAAATTCAATATTACAGGCTTTTTTAGACACATTTCATGTTTGGTTTTGGAGTTATGATTATAAACCTTTCATATTTAGTATGACTGTTATACTGTTATATTGAATAAAAAACAAACTTGTGTCTTTGTGAACCTCACAAAAGATCATTTTTGTAGTACAACTAACAAAAATACATATCTCTAGGCATTATTAGCCATTTTGCATGTGTCGTTTAGAAGTTATGTTTGAATACATCTTTGTTGCTTTTTTCGCATTATCTCAGGACTGTAAGACTTTTATAGTCATATTGAGTAAAAAACTCCTTTTTGCATTTGCAAGATTTAAATAAGCATATGTTTCGAATAAAACTCCAAAAGATGCATTATTTCAGGCATTATTAGCCATTTTTCATGTGTGGTGTAGGAGTTATGTTTAAATAACTGTCATATTGAGTGTTACAATATACAGTCATATTGAGTAAAACCTAATTTTTGTATTTGCAAACCATAGAAAAACAACTGTATCTAGGAAAACTCACATGTATTTAATATCACAGGCATTTTTAGACATTTTGCACGTTTGGATTAGGAATTATGTTGGAATACATTTTTATTGCTTTTTTCGCATTATCTCAGGATTCAAAGTACATTACTGTCAAATTGAGTAAAACATTACTTTTTTTTTTTTCAAACCCTACCAAATGGTTTTTTTCAGGAAAACTCTCTAAGATGCTATTTTTCAGGCATTATTAGACATTTTGCATGTATATTTTTGGAGTTATGTTTAAAAAACTGACATTCTGAGTTTGACCAATATGAGGCCAGTAAAACCTAATTTTTGTATTTGTGAACCTTTGCAAAATACCTGATTCCAGTAAAACTCACAAAAATTCAATATTACAGGCTTTTTTTTAGACAAATTTCATGTTTGGTTTTGGAGTTATGATTATAAACCTTTCATATTTAGTATGACAGTTATACTGTTATATTGAATAAAAAACTAACTTGTGTCTTTGTGAACCTCACAAAAGATCATTTTTGTAGTACAACTAACGAAAATACATATCTCTAGGGATTATTAGCCATTTTGCATGTGTTGTTTAGAAGTTATGTTTGAATACATTTTTATTGCTTTTTTCGCATTATCTCAGGACTGTGAGACTTTTATAGTCATATTGAGTAAAAAACTCCTTTTTGCATTTGCAAGATTTAAATAAGGATATGTTTCGAATAAAACTCCAAAAGATGCATTATTTCAGGCATTATTAGCCATTTTTCATGTGTGGTGTAGAAGTTATGTTTAAATAACTGTCATATTGAGTGTTACAGTATACAGTCATATTCAGTAAAACCTAATTTTTGTATTTGCAAACCATAGAAAAACAACTGTATCTAGGAAAACTCACATGTATTCAATATTACAGGCATTTTTAGACATTTTGCACCTTTGGATTAGGAATCATGTTGGAATACATTTTTATTGCTTTTTTCGCATTATCTCAGGATTCTAAGTACATTACTGTCAAATTGAGTCAAACATTACTTTTTGTTTTTGCAAACCCTACCAAATGTTTTTTTTTTCAGGAAAACTCTCTAAGATGCTATTTTTCAGACATTATTAGACATTTTGCATGTATATTTTTGGAGTTATGTTTAAAAAACTGACCTTTTGATTTTGACCAATATGAGGCCAGTAAAACCTGATGTTTGTATTTGTGAACCTTTCCAAAATACCTGATTCCGGTAAAACTCACATAAATTCAATATTACAGGCTTTTTTAGACACATTTCATGTTTGGTTTTGGAGTTATGATTATAAACCTTTCATATTTAGTATGACGGTTATACTGTTATATTGAATAAAAAACTAACTTGTGTCTTTGTGAACCTCACAAAAGATCATTTTTGTAGTACAACTAACAAAAATACATATCTCTAGGCATTATTAGCCATTTTGCATTTGTTGTTTAGAAGTTATGTTTGAATACATTTTTATTGCTTTTTTCGCATTATCTCAGGACTGTAAGACTTTTATAGTCATATTGAGTAAAAAACTCCTTTTTGCATTTGCAAGATTTAAATAAGCATATGTTTCGAATAAAACTCCAAAAGATGCATTATTTCAGGCATTATTAGCCATTTTTCATGTGTGGTGTAGGAGTTATGTTTAAATAACTGTCATATTGAGTGTTACAATATACAGTCATATTGAGTAAAACCTAATTTTTGTATTTGCAAACCATAGAAAAACAACTGTATCTAGGAAAACTCACATGTATTTAATATCACAGGCATTTTTAGACATTTTGCACGTTTGGATTAGGAATTATGTTGGAATACATTTTTATTGCTTTTTTCGCATTATCTCAGGATTCAAAGTACATTACTGTCAAATTGAGTAAAACATTACTTTTTTTTTTTTCAAACCCTACCAAATGGTTTTTTTCAGGAAAACTCTCTAAGATGCTATTTTTCAGGCATTATTAGACATTTTGCATGTATATTTTTGGAGTTATGTTTAAAAAACTGACATTCTGAGTTCGACCAATATGAGGCCAGTAAAACCTGATTTTTGTATTTGTGAACCTTTGCAAAATACCTGATTCCAGTAAAACTCACAAAAATTCAATATTACAGGCTTTTTTTTAGACAAATTTCATGTTTGGTTTTGGAGTTATGATTATAAACCTTTCATATTTAGTATGACAGTTATACTGTTATATTGAATAAAAAACTAACTTGTGTCTTTGTGAACCTCACAAAAGATCATTTTTGTAGTACAACTAACGAAAATACATATCTCTAGGGATTATTAGCCATTTTGCATGTGTTGTTTAGAAGTTATGTTTGAATACATTTTTATTGCTTTTTTCGCATTATCTCAGGACTGTGAGACTTTTATAGTCATATTGAGTAAAAAACTCCTTTTTGCATTTGCAAGATTTAAATAAGGATATGTTTCGAATAAAACTCCAAAAGATGCATTATTTCAGGCATTATTAGCCATTTTTCATGTGTGGTGTAGAAGTTATGTTTAAATAACTGTCATATTGAGTGTTACAGTATACAGTCATATTCAGTAAAACCTAATTTTTGTATTTGCAAACCATAGAAAAACAACTGTATCTAGGAAAACTCACATGTATTCAATATTACAGGCATTTTTAGACATTTTGCACCTTTGGATTAGGAATCATGTTGGAATACATTTTTATTGCTTTTTTCGCATTATCTCAGGATTCTAAGTACATTACTGTCAAATTGAGTCAAACATTACTTTTTGTTTTTGCAAACCCTACCAAATGTTTTTTTTTTCAGGAAAACTCTCTAAGATGCTATTTTTCCAGACATTATTAGACATTTTGCATGTATATTTTTGGAGTTATGTTTAAAAAACTGACATTTTGATTTTGACCAATATGAGGCCAGTAAAACCTGATGTTTGTATTTGTGAACCTTTCCAAAATACCTGATTCCGGTAAAACTCACATAAATTCAATATTACAGGCTTTTTTAGACACATTTCATGTTTGGTTTTGGAGTTATGATTATAAACCTTTCATGTTTAGTATGACAGTTATACTGTTATATTGAATAAAAAACTAACTTGTGTCTTTGTGAACCTCACAAAAGATCATTTTTGTAGTACAACTAACAAAAATACATATCTCTAGGCATTATTAGCCATTTTGCATTTGTTGTTTAGAAGTTATGTTTGAATACATTTTTATTGCTTTTTTCGCATTATCTCAGGACTGTAAGACTTTTATAGTCATATTGAGTAAAAAACTCCTTTTTGCATTTGCAAGATTTAAAAAAGCATATGTTTCGAATAAAACTCCAAAAGATGCATTATTTCAGGCATTATTAGCCATTTTTCATGTGTGGTGTAGGAGTTATGTTTAAATAACTGTCATATTGAGTGTTACAATATACAGTCATATTGAGTAAAACCTAATTTTTGTATTTGCAAACCATAGAAAAACAACTGTATCATGGAAAACTCACATGTATTCAATATCACAGGCATTTTTAGACATTTTGCACGTTTGGATTAGGAATTATGTTGGAATACATTTTTATTGCTTTTTTCGCATTATCTCAGGATTCTAAGTACATTACTGTCAAATTGAGTAAAACATTACTTTTTGTTTTTGCAAACCCTACCAAATGGTTTTTTTCAGGAAAACTCTCTAAGATGCTATTTTTCAGGCATTATTAGACATTTTGCATGTATATTTTTGGAGTTATGTTTAAAAAACTGACATTCTGAGTTTGACCAATATGAGGCCAGTAAAACCTGATTTTTGTATTTGTGAACCTTTGCAAAATACCTGATTCCGGTAAAACTCACATAAATTCAATATTACAGGCTTTTTTTGGACAAATTTCATGTTTGGTTTTGGAGTTATGATTATAAACCTTTCATATTTAGTATGACAGTTATACTGTTATATTGAATAAAAAACTAACTTGTGTCTTTGTGAACCTCACAAAAGATCATTTTTGTAGTACAACTAACAAAAATACATATCTCTAGGCATTATTAGCCATTTTGAGTGTGTTGTTTAGAAGTTATGTTTGAATACATTTTTATTGCTTTTTTCGCATTATCTCAGCACTGTAAGACTTTTATAGTCATATTGAGTAAAAAACTCCTTTTTGCATTTGCAAGATTTAAATAAGCATATGTTTCGAATAAAACTCCAAAAGATGCATTATTTCAGGCATTATTAGCCATTTTTCATGTGTGGTGTAGGAGTTATGTTTAAATAACTGTCATATTGAGTGTTACAATATACAGTCATATTGAGTAAAACCTAATTTTTGTATTTGCAAACCATAGAAAAACAACTGTATCATGGAAAACTCACATGTATTCAATATCACAGGCATTTTTAGACATTTTGCACGTTTGGATTAGGAATTATGTTGGAATACATTTTTATTGCTTTTTTCGCATTATCTCAGGATTCTAAGTACATTACTGTCAAATTGAGTAAAACATTACTTTTTGTTTTTGCAAACCCTACCAAATGGTTTTTTTCAGGAAAACTCTCTAAGATGCTATTTTTCAGGCATTATTAGACATTTTGCATGTATATTTTTGGAGTTATGTTTAAAAAACTGACATTCTGAGTTTGACCAATATGAGGCCAGTAAAACCTGATTTTTGTATTTGTGAACCTTTGCAAAATACCTGATTCCGGTAAAACTCACATAAATTCAATATTACAGGCTTTTTTTGGACAAATTTCATGTTTGGTTTTGGAGTTATGATTATAAACCTTTCATATTTAGTATGACAGTTATACTGTTATATTGAATAAAAAACTAACTTGTGTCTTTGTGAACCTCACAAAAGATCATTTTTGTAGTACAACTAACAAAAATACATATCTCTAGGCATTATTAGCCATTTTGAGTGTGTTGTTTAGAAGTTATGTTTGAATACATTTTTATTGCTTTTTTCGCATTATCTCAGCACTGTAAGACTTTTATAGTCATATTGAGTAAAAAACTCCTTTTTGCATTTGCAAGATTTAAATAAGCATATGTTTCGAATAAAACTCCAAAAGATGCATTATTTCAGGCATTATTAGCCATTTTTCATGTGTGGTGTAGGAGTTATGTTTAAATAACTGTCATATTGAGTGTTACAGTATACAGTCATATTCAGTAAAACCTAATTTTTGTATTTGCAAGCCATAGAAAAACAACTGTATCTAGGAAAACTCACATGTATTCAATATTACAGGCATTTTTAGACATTTTGCACGTTTGGATTAGGAATTATGTTGGAATACATTTTTATTGCTTTTTTCGCATTATCTCAGGATTCTAAGTACATTACTGTCAAATTGAGTAAAACATTACTTTTTGTTTTTGGAAACCCTACCAAATATTTTTTTTTTCAGGAAAACTCTCTAAGATGCTATTTTTCAGACATTTTTAAACATTTTGCATGTATATTTTTGGAGTTATGTTTAAAAAACTGACATTTTGATTTTGACCAATATGAGGCCAGTAAAACCTGATGTTTGTATTTGTGAACCTTTCCAAAATACCTGATTCCGGTAAAACTCACATAAATTAAATATTACAGGCTTTTTTAGAGACATTTCATGTTTGGTTTTGGAGTTATGAGTATAAACCTTTCATATTTAGTATGACAGTTATACTGTTATATTGAATAAAAAACTAACCTGTGTCTTTGTGAACCTCACAAAAGATCATTTTTGTAGTACAACTAACAAAAATACATATCTCTAGGCATTATTAGCCATTTTGCATGTGTTGTTTAGAAGTTATGTTTGAATACATTTTTATTGCTTTTTTCGCATTATCTCAGGACTGTAAGACTTTTATAGTCATATTGAGTAAAAACTCCTTTTTGCATTTGCAAGATTTAAATAAGCATATGTTTCGAATAAAACTCCAAAAGATGCATTATTTCAGGCATTATTAGCCATTTTTCATGTGTGGTGTAGGAGTTATGTTTAAATAACTGTCATATTGAGTGTTACAATATACAGTCATATTGAGTAAAGCCTAATTTTTGTATTTGCAAACCATAGAAAAACAACTGTATCTAGGAAAACTCACATGTATTCAATATTACAGGCATTTTTAGACATGTTGCACGTTTGGATTAGGAATTATGTTGGAATACATTTTTATTGCTTTTTTCGCATTATCTCAGGATTCTAAGTACATTACTGTCAAATTGAGTAAAACATTACTTTTTGTTTTTGCAAACCCTACCAAATGTTTTTTTTTTCAGGAAAACTCTCTAAGATGCTATTTTTCAGGCATTATTAGACATTTTGCATGTATATTTTTGGAGTTATGTTTAAAAAACTGACATTTTGAGTTTGACCAATATGAGGCCAGTAAAACCTGATTTTTGTATTTGTGAACCTTTCCAAAATACCTGATTCCGGTAAAACTTACATAAATTCAATATTACAGGCTTTTTTTAGACACATTTCATGTTTGGTTTTGGAGTTATGATTATAAACCTTTCATATTTAGTATGACACTTATACTGTTATATTGAATAAAAAACTAACTTGTGTCTTTGTGAACCTCACAAAAGATCATTTTTGTAGTACAACTAACAAAAATACATATCTCTAGGCATTATTAGCCATTTTGCATGTGTTGTTTAGAAGTTATGTTTGAATACATTTTTATATCTTTTTTCGCATTATCTCAGGACTGTAAGACTTTTATAGTCATATTGAGTAAAAAACTCCTTTTTGCATTTGCAAGATTTAAATAAGCATATGTTTCGAATAAAACTCCAAAAGATGCATTATTTCAGGCATTATTAGCCATTTTTCATGTGTGGTGTAGGAGTTATGTTTAAATAACTGTCATATTGAGTGTTACAATATACAGTCATATTGAGTAAAACCTATTTTTTGTATTTGCAAGCCATAGAAAAACAACTGTATCTAGGAAAACTCACATGTATTCAATATTACAGGCATTTTTAGACATTTTGCACGTTTGGATTAGGAATTATGTTGGAATACATTTTTATTGCTTTTTTCGCATTATCTCAGGATTCTAAGTACATTACTGTCAAATTGAGTAAAACATTACTTTTTGTTTTTGCAAACCCTACCAAATGTTTTTTTTTTCAGGAAAACTCTCTAAGATGCTATTTTTCAGACATTATTAGACATTTTGCATGTATATTTTTGGAGTTATGTTTAAAAAACTGACATTTTGATTTTGACCAATATGAGGCCAGTAAAACCTGATGTTTGTATTTGTGAACCTTTCCAAAATACCTGATTCCGGTAAAACTCACATAAATTCAATATTACAGGCTTTTTTAGACACATTTCATGTTTGGTTTTGGAGTTATGATTATAAACCTTTCATATTTAGTATGACAGTTATACTGTTATATTGAATAAAAAACTAACTTGTGTCTTTGTGAACCTCACAAAAGATCATTTTTGTAGTACAACTAACAAAAATACATATCTCTAGGCATTATTAGCCATTTTGCATGTGTTGTTTAGAAGTTATGTTTGAATACATTTTTATTGCTTTTTTCGCATTATCTCAGGACTGTAAGACTTTTATAGTCATATTGAGTAAAACACTCCTTTTTGCATTTGCAAGATTTAAATAAGCATATGTTTCGAATAAAACTCCAAAAGATGCATTATTTCAGGCATTATTAGCCATTTTTCATGTGTGGTGTAGGAGTTATGTTTAAATAACTGTCATATTGAGTGTTACAATATACAGTCATATTGAGTAAAACCTAATTTTTGTATTTGCAAACCATAGAAAAACAACTGTATCTAGGAAAACCCACATGTATTCAATATTACAGGCATTTTTAGACATTTTGCACGTTTGGATTAGGAATTATGTTGGAATACATTTTTATTGCTTTTTTCGCATTATCTCAGGATTCTAAGTACATTACTGTCAAATTGAGTAAAACATTACTTTTTGTTTTTTGCAAACCCTACCAAATGTTTTTTTTTTTCAGGAAAACTCTCTAAGATGCTATTTTTCAGGCATTATTAGACATGTTGCATGTATATTTTTGGAGTTATGTTTAAAAAACTGACATTTTGAGTTTGACCAATATGAGGCCAGTAAAACCTGATTTTTGTATTTGTGAACCTTTCTAAAATACCTGATTCCGGTTAAACTTACTTAAATTCAATATTACAGGCTTTTTTAGACACATTTCATGTTTGGTTTTGGAGTTATGATTATAAACCTTTCATATTTAGTATGACTGTTATACTGTTATATTGAATAAAAAACTAACTTGTGTCTTTGTGAACCTCACAAAAGATCATTTTTGTAGTACAACTAACAAAAATACATATCTCTAGGCATTATTAGCCATTTTGCATGTGTCGTTTAGAAGTTATGTTTGAATACATCTTTGTTGCTTTTTTCGCATTATCTCAGGATTGTAAGACTATTATAGTCATATTGAGTAAAAAACTCCTTTTTGCATTTGCAAGATTTAAAAAAGCATATGTTTCGAATAAAACTCCAAAAGATGCATTATTTCAGGCATTATTAGCCATTTTTCATGTGTGGTGTAGGAGTTATGTTTAAATAACTGTCATATTGAGTGTTACAATATACAGTCATATTGAGTAAAACCTAATTTTTGTATTTGCAAACCATAGAAAAACAACTGTATCATGGAAAACTCACATGTATTCAATACCACAGGCATTTTTAGACATTTTGCACGTTTGGATTAGGAATTATGTTGGAATACATTTTTATTGCTTTTTTCGCATTATCTCAGGATTCTAAGTACATTACTGTCAAATTGAGTAAAACATTACTTTTTGTTTTTGCAAACCCTACCAAATGTTTGTTTTTTCAGGAAAACTCTCTAAGATGCTATTTTTCAGACATTATTAAACATTTTGCATGTATATTTTTGGAGTTATGTTTAAAAAACTGACATTTTGATTTTGACCAATATGAGGCCAGTAAAACCTGATGTTTGTATTTGTGAACCTTTCCAAAATACCTGATTCCGGTAAAACTCACATAAATTCAATATTACAGGCTTTTTTAGAGACATTTCATGTTTGGTTTTGGAGTTATGATTATAAACCTTTCATATTTAGTATGACAGTTATACTGTTATATTGAATAAAAAACTAACTTGTGTCTTTGTGAACCTCACAAAAGATCATTTTTGTAGTACAACTAACAAAAATACATATCTCTAGGCATTATTAGCCATTTTGCATGTGTTGTTTAGAAGTTATGTTTGAATACATTTTTATTGCTTTTTTCGCATTATCTCAGGACTGTAAGACTTTTATAGTCATATTGAGTAAAAACTACTTTTTGCATTTGCAAGATTTAAATAAGCATATGTTTCGAATAAAACTCCAAAAGATGCATTATTTCAGGCATTATTAGCCATTTTTCATGTGTGGTGTAGGAGTTATGTTTAAATAACTGTCATATTGAGTGTTACAATATACAGTCATATTGAGTAAAACCTAATTTTTGTATTTGCAAACCATAGAAAAACAACTGTATCTAGGAAAACTCACATGTATTCAATATTACAGGCATTTTTAGACATTTTGCACGTTTGGATTAGGAATTATGTTGGAATACATTTTTATTGCTTTTTTCGCATTATCTCAGGATTCTAAGTACATTACTGTCAAATTGAGTAAAACATTACTTTTTGTTTTTGCAAACCCTACCAAATGTTTTTTTTTCAGGAAAACTCTCTAAGAGGCTATTTTTCAGGCATTATTAGACATGTTGCATGTATATTTTTGGAGTTATGTTTAAAAAACTGACATTTTGAGTTTGACCAATATGAGGCCAGTAAAACCCGATTTTTGTATTTGTGAACCTTTCTAAAATACCTGATTCCGGTAAAACTTACATAAATTCAATATTACAGGCTTTTTTAGACACATTTCATGTTTGGTTTTGGAGTTATGATTATAAACCTTTCATATTTAGTATGACTGTTATACTGTTATATTGAATAAAAAACTAACTTTTGTCTTTGTGAACCTCACAAAAGATCATTTTTGTAGTACAACTAACAAAAATACATATCTCTAGGCATTATTAGCCATTTTGCATGTGGCGTTTAGAAGTTAGGTTTGAATACATCTTTGTTGCTTTTTTCGCATTATCTCAGGATTGTAAGACTATTATAGTCATATTGAGTAAAAAACTCCTTTTTGCATTTGCAAGATTTAAAAAAGCATATGTTTCGAATAAAACTCCAAAAGATGCATTATTTCAGGCATAATTAGCCATTTTTCATGTGTGGTGTAGGAGTTATGTTTAAATAACTGTCATATTGAGTGTTACAATATACAGTCATATTGAGTAAAACCTAATTTTTGTATTTGCAAACCATAGAAAAACAACTGTATCAAGGAAAACTCACATGTATTCAATAACACAGGCATTTTTAGACATTTTGCACGTTTGGATTAGGAATTATGTTGGAATACATTTTTATTGCTTTTTTCGCATTATCTCAGGATTCTAAGTACATTACTGTCAAATTGAGTAAAACATTACTTTTTGTTTTTGCAAACCCTACCAAATGGTTTTTTTCAGGAAAACTCTCTAAGATGCTATTTTTCAGGCATTATTAGACATTTTGCATGTATATTTTTGGAGTTATGTTTAAAAAACTGACATTCTGAGTTTGACCAATATGAGGCCAGTAAAACCTGATTTTTGTATTTGTGAACCTTTCCAAAATACCTGATTCCTGTAAAACTTACATAAATTCAATATTACAGGCTTTTTTAGACACATTTCATGTTTGGTTTTGGAGTTATGATTATAAACCTTTCATATTTAATATGACTGTTATACTGTTATATTGAATAAAAAACTAACTTGTGTCTTTGTGAACCTCACAAAAGATCATTTTTGTAGTACAACTAACAAAAATACATATCTCTAGGCATTATTAGCCATTTTGCATGTGTCGTTTAGAAGTTATGTTTGAATACATTTGTATTGCTTTTTTCGCATTATCTCAGGATTGTAAGACTATTATAGTCATATTGAGTAAAAAACTCCTTTTTGCATTTGCAAGATTTAAAAAAGCATATGTTTCGAATAAAACTCCAAAAGATGCATTATTTCAGGCATTATTAGCCATTTTTCATGCGTGGTGTAGGAGTTATGTTTAAATAACTGTCATATTGAGTGTTACAATATACAGTCATATTGAGTAAAACCTAATTTTTGTATTTGCAAACCATAGAAAAACAACTGTATCTAGGAAAACTCACATGTATTCAATATCACAGGCATTTTTAGACATTTTGCACGTTTGGATTAGGAATTATGTTGGAATACGTTTTTATTGCTTTTTTCGCATTATCTCAGGATTCTAAGTACATTACTGTCAAATTGAGTAAAACATTACTTTTTGTTTTTGCAAACCCTACCAAATGTTTTTTTTTTCAGGAAAACTCTCTAAGATGCTATTTTTCAGACATTATTAGACATTTTGCATGTATATTTTTGGAGTTATGTTTAAAAAACTGACATTTTGATTTTGACCAATATGAGGCCAGTAAAACCTGATGTTTGTATTTGTGAACCTTTCCAAAATACCTGATTCCGGTAAAACTCACATAAATTCAATATTACAGGCTTTTTTAGACACATTTCATGTTTGGTTTTGGAGTTATGATTATAAACCTTTCATATTTAGTATGACAGTTATACTGTTATATTGAATAAAAAACTAACTTGTGTCTTTGTGAACCTCACAAAAGATCATTTTTGTAGTACAACTAACAAAAATACATATCTCTAGGCATTATTAGCCATTTTGCATTTGTTGTTTAGAAGTTATGTTTGAATACATTTTTATTGCTTTTTTCGCATTATCTCAGGACTGTAAGACTTTTATAGTCATATTGAGTAAAAAACTCCTTTTTGCATTTGCAAGATTTAAATAAGCATATGTTTCGAATAAAACTCCAAAAGATGCATTATTTCAGGCATTTTTAGCCATTTTTCATGTGTGGTGTAGGAGTTATGTTTAAATAACTGTCATATTGAGTGTTACAATATACAGTCATATTGAGTAAAACCTAATTTTTGTATTTGCAAACCATAGAAAAACAACTGTATCTAGGAAAACTCACATGTATTTAATATCACAGGCATTTTTAGACATTTTGCACGTTTGGATTAGGAATTATGTTGGAATACATTTTTATTGCTTTTTTCGCATTATCTCAGGATTCAAAGTACATTACTGTCAAATTGAGTAAAACATTACTTTTTTTTTTTTCAAACCCTACCAAATGGTTTTTTTCAGGAAGACTCTCTAAGATGCTATTTTTCAGGCATTATTAGACATTTTGCATGTATATTTTTGGAGTTATGTTTAAAAAACTGACATTCTGAGTTTGACCAATATGAGGCCAGTAAAACCTGATTTTTGTATTTGTGAACCTTTGCAAAATACCTGATTCCGGTAAAACTCACATAAATTCAATATTACAGGCTTTTTTTTTTAGACAAATTTCATGTTTGGTTTTGGAGTTATGATTATAAACCTTTCATATTTAGTATGACAGTTATACTGTTATATTGAATAAAAAACTAACTTGTGTCTTTGTGAACCTCACAAAAGATCATTTTTGTAGTACAACTAACGAAAATACATATCTCTAGGCATTATTAGCCATTTTGTATGTGTTGTTTAGAAGTTATGTTTGAATACATTTTTATTGCTTTTTTCGCATTATCTCAGGACTGTGAGACTTTTATAGTCATATTGAGTAAAAAACTCCTTTTTGCATTTGCAAGATTTAAATAAGGATATGTTTCGAATAAAACTCCAAAAGATGCATTATTTCAGGCATTATTAGCCATTTTTCATGTGTGGTGTAGAAGTTATGTTTAAATAACTGTCATATTGAGTGTTACAGTATACAGTCATATTCAGTAAAACCTAATTTTTGTATTTGCAAACCATAGAAAAACAACTGTATCTAGGAAAACTCACATGTATTCAATATTACAGGCATTTTTAGACATTTTGCACCTTTGGATTAGGAATCATGTTGGAATACATTTTTATTGCTTTTTTCGCATTATCTCAGGATTCTAAGTACATTACTGTCAAATTGAGTAAAACATTACTTTTTGTTTTTGCAAACCCTACCATATGTTTTTTTTTCAGGAAAACTCTCTAAGATGCTATTTTTCAGACATTATTAGACATTTTGCATGTATATTTTTGGAGTTATGTTTAAAAAACTGACATTTTGATTTTGACCAATATGAGGCCAGTAAAACCTGATGTTTGTATTTGTGAACCTTTCCAAAATACCTGATTCCGGTAAAACTCACATAAATTCAATATTACAGGCTTTTTTAGACACATTTCATGTTTGGTTTTGGAGTTATGATTATAAACCTTTCATATTTAGTATGACAGTTATACTGTTATATTGAATAAAAAACTAACTTGTGTCTTTGTGAACCTCACAAAAGATAATTTTTGTAGTACAACTAACAAAAATACATATCTCTAGGCATTATTAGCCATTTTGCATTTGTTGTTTAGAAGTTATGTTTGAATACATTTTTATTGCTTTTTTCGCATTATCTCAGGACTGTAAGACTTTTATAGTCATATTGAGTAAAAAACTCCTTTTTGCATTTGCAAGATTTAAATAAGAATATGTTTCGAATAAAACTCCAAAAGATGCATTATTTCAGGCATTATTAGCCATTTTTCATGTGTGGTGTAGAAGTTATGTTTAAATAACTGTCATATT
Organism: Nerophis ophidion; assembly: GCF_033978795.1. NCBI lineage: Eukaryota > Metazoa > Chordata > Actinopteri > Syngnathiformes > Syngnathidae > Nerophis > Nerophis ophidion. The sequence goes on along the minus strand of NC_084611.1, from coordinate 62,197,956 downwards.
GAGTGTTACAGTATACAGTCATATTCAGTAAAACCTAATTTTTGTATTTGCAAACCATAGAAAAACAACTGTATCTAGGAAAACTCACATGTATTCAATATTACAGGCATTTTTAGACATTTTGCACCTTTGGATTAGGAATCATGTTGGAATACATTTTTATTGCTTTTTTCGCATTATCTCAGGATTCTAAGTACATTACTGTCAAATTGAGTAAAACATTACTTTTTGTTTTTTGCAAACCCTACCAAATGTTTTTTTTTTTCAGGAAAACTCTCTAAGATGCTATTTTTCAGACATTATTAGACATTTTGCATGTATATTTTTGGAGTTATTTTTAAAAAACTGACATTTTGAGTTTGACCAATATGAGGCCAGTAAAACCTGATGTTTGTATTTGTGAACCTTTCCAAAATACCTGATTCCGGTAAAACTCACATAAATTCAATATTACAGGCTTTTTTAGACACATTTCATGTTTGGTTTTGGAGTTATGATTATAAACCTTTCATATTTAGTATGACAGTTATACTGTTATATTGAATAAAAAACTAACTTGTGTCTTTGTGAACCTCACAAAAGATCATTTTTGTAGTACAACTAACAAAAATACATATCTCTAGGCATTATTAGCCATTTTGCATTTGTTGTTTAGAAGTTATGTTTGAATACATTTGTATTGCTTTTTTCGCATTATCTCAGGACTGTAAGACTTTTATAGTCATATTGAGTAAAAGACTCCTTTTTGCATTTGCAAGATTTAAATAAGAATATGTTTCGAATAAAACTCCAAAAGATGCATTATTTCAGGCATTATTAGCCATTTTTCATGTGTGGTGTAGGAGTTATGTTTAAATAACTGTCATATTGAGTGTTACAATATACAGTCATATTGAGTAAAACCTAATTTTTGTATTTGCAAACCATAGAAAAACAACTGTATCTAGGAAAACTCACATGTATTCAATATCACAGGCATTTTTAGACATTTTGCACGTTTGGATTAGGAATTATGTTGGAATACATTTTTATTGCTTTTTTCGCATTATCTCAGGATTCTAAGTACATTACTGTCAAATTGAGTAACACATTACTTTTTGTTTTTGCAAACCCTACCAAATGTTTTTTTTTTTCAGGAAAACTCTCTAAGATGCTATTTTTCAGGCATTATTAGACATGTTGCATGTATATTTGTGGAGTTATGTTTAAAAAACTGACATTTTGAGTTTGACCAATATGAGGCCAGTAAAACCTGATTTTTGTATTTGTGAACCTTTCCAAAATACCTGATTCCGGTAAAACTTACATAAATTCAATATTACAGGCTTTTTTAGACAAATTTCATGTTTGGTTTTGGAGTTATGATTATAAACCTTTCATATTTAGTATGACTGTTATACTGTTATAGTGAATAAAAAACTAACTTGTGTCTTTGTGAACCTCACAAAAGATCATTTTTGTAGTACAACTAACAAAAATACATATCTCTAGGCATTATTAGCCATTTTGCATGTGTCGTTTAGAAGTTATGTTTGAATACATTTTATTGATTTTTTCGCATTATCTCAGGACTGTAAGACTTTTATAGTCATATTGAGTAAAAAACTCCTTTTTGCATTTGCAAGATTTAAATAAGCATATGTTTCGAATAAAACTCCAAAAGATGCATTATTTCAGGCATTATTAGCCATTTTTCATGTGTGGTGTAGGAGTTATGTTTAAATAACTGTCATATTGAGTGTTACAATATACAGTCATATTGAGTAAAACCTAATTTTTGTATTTGCAAACCATAGAAAAACAACTGTATCTAGGAAAACTCACATGTATTCAATATTACAGGCATTTTTAGACATTTTGCACGTTTGGATTAGGAATTATGTTGGAATACATTTTTATTGCTTTTTTCGCATTATCTCAGGATTCTAAGTACATTACTGTCAAATTGAGTAAAACATTACTTGTTGTTTTTGCAAACCCTACCAAATGTTTTTTTTTCAGGAAAACTCTCCAAGATGCTATTTTTCAGGCATTATTAGACATTTTGCATGTATATTTTTGGAGTTATGTTTAAAAAACTGACATTTTGAGTTTGACCAATATGAGGCCAGTAAAACCTGATTTTTGTATTTGTGAACCTTTCCAAAATACCTGATTCCGGTAAAACTTACATAAATTCAATATTACAGGCTTTTTTTAGACACATTTCATGTTTGGTTTTGGAGTTATGATTATAAACCTTTCATATTTAGTATGACACTTATACTGTTATATTGAATAAAAAACTAACTTGTGTCTTTGTGAACCTCACAAAAGATCATTTTTGTAGTACAACTAACAAAAATACATATCTCTGGGCATTATTAGCCATTTTGCATGTGTCGTTTAGAAGTTATGTTTGAATACATTTTTATTGCTTTTTTCGCATTATCTCAGGATTGTAAGACTATTATAGTCATATTGAGTAAAAAACTCCTTTTTGCATTTGCAAGATTTAAAAAAGCATATGTTTCGAATAAAACTCCAAAAGATGCATTATTTCAGGCATTATTAGCCATTTTTCATGTGTGGAGGAGTTACGTTTAAATAACTGTCATATTGAGTGTTACAATATACAGTCATATTGAGTAAAACCTAATTTTTGTATTTGCAAACCATAGAAAAACAACTGTATCTAGGAAAACTCACATGTATTCAATATCACAGGCATTTTTAGACATTTTGCACGTTTGGATTAGGAATTATGTTGGAATACATTTTTATTGCTTTTTTCGCATTATCTCAGGATTCTAAGTACATTACTGTCAAATTGAGTAAAACATTACTTTTTGTTTTTGCAAACCCTACCAAATGTTTTTTTTTTCAGGAAAACTCTCTAAGATGCTATTTTTCAGACATTATTAGACATTTTGCATGTATATTTTTGGAGTTATGTTTAAAAAACTGACATTTTGATTTTGACCAATATGAGGCCAGTAAAACCTGATGTTTGTATTTGTGAACCTTTCCAAAATACCTGATTCCGGTAAAACTCACATAAATTCAATATTACAGGCTTTTTTAGACACATTTCATGTTTGGTTTTGGAGTTATGATTATAAACCTTTCATATTTAGTATGACAGTTATACTGTTATATTGAATAAAAAACTAACTTGTGTCTTTGTGAACCTCACAAAAGATCATTTTTGTAGTACAACTAACAAAAATACATATCTCTAGGCATTATTAGCCATTTTGCATTTGTTGTTTAGAAGTTATGTTTGAATACATTTTTATTGCTTTTTTCGCATTATCTCAGGACTGTAAGACTTTTATAGTCATATTGAGTAAAAAACTCCTTTTTGCATTTGCAAGATTTAAATAAGTATATGTTTCGAATAAAACTCCAAAAGATGCATTATTTCAGGCATTATTAGCCATTTTTCATGTGTGGTGTAGGAGTTATGTTTAAATAACTGTCATATTGAGTGTTACAATATACAGTCATATTGAGTAAAACCTAATTTTTGTATTTGCAAACCATAGAAAAACAACTGTATCTAGGAAAACTCACATGTATTCAATATCACAGGCATTTTTAGACATTTTGCACGTTTGGATTAGGAATTATGTTGGAATACATTTTTATTGCTTTTTTCGCATTATCTCAGGATTCTAAGTACATTACTGTCAAATTGAGTAAAACATTACTTTTTGTTTTTGCAAACCCTACCAAATGTTTTTTTTTTCAGGAAAACTCTCTAAGATGCTATTTTTCCAGACATTATTAGACATTTTGCATGTATATTTTTGGAGTTATGTTTAAAAAACTGACATTTTGATTTTGACCAATATGAGGCCAGTAAAACCTGATGTTTGTATTTGTGAACCTTTCCAAAATACCTGATTCCGGTAAAACTCACATAAATTCAATATTACAGGCTTTTTTAGACACATTTCATGTTTGGTTTTGGAGTTATGATTATAAACCTTTCATATTTAGTATGACAGTTATACTGTTATATTGAATAAAAAACTAACTTGTGTCTTTGTGAACCTCACAAAAGATCATTTTTGTAGTACAACTAACAAAAATACATATCTCTAGGCATTATTAGCCATTTTGCATTTGTTGTTTAGAAGTTATGTTTGAATACATTTTTATTGCTTTTTTCGCATTATCTCAGGACTGTAAGACTTTTATAGTCATATTGAGTAAAAAACTCCTTTTTGCATTTGCAAGATTTAAATAAGAATATGTTTCGAATAAAACTCCAAAAGATGCATTATTTCAGGCATTATTAGCCATTTTTCATGTGTGGTGTAGGAGTTATGTTTAAATAACTGTCATATTGAGTGTTACAGTATACAGTCATATTCAGTAAAACCTAATTTTTGTATTTGCAAACCATAGAAAAACAACTGTATCCAGGAAAACTCACATGTATTCAATATTACAGGCATTTTTAGACATTTTGCACGTTTGGATTAGGAATTATGTTGGAATACATTTTTATTGCTTTTTTCGCATTATCTCAGGATTCTAAGTACATTACTGTCAAATTGAGTAAAACATTACTTTTTGTTTTTGCAAACCCTACCAAATGTTTTTTTTTTTTCAGGAAAACTCTCTAAGATGCTATTTTTCAGGCATTATTAGACATGTTGCATGTATATTTTTGGAGTTATGTTTAAAAAACTGACATTTTGAGTTTGACCAATATGAGGCCAGTAAAACCTGATTTTTGTATTTGTGAACCTTTCCAAAATACCTGATTCCGGTAAAACTTACATAAATTCAATATTACAGGCTTTTTTAGACAAATTTCATGTTTGGTTTTGGAGTTATGATTATAAACCTTTCATATTTAGTATGACTGTTATACTGTTATATTGAATAAAAAACTAACTTTTGTCTTTGTGAACCTCACAAAAGATCATTTTTGTAGTACAACTAACAAAAATACATATCTCTAGGCATTATTAGCCATTTTGCATTTGTTGTTTAGAAGTTATGTTTGAATACATTTTTATTGCTTTTTTCGCATTATCTCAGGACTGTAAGACTTTTATAGTCATATTGAGTAAAAAACTCCTTTTTGCATTTGCAAGATTTAAATAAGCATATGTTTCGAATAAAACTCCAAAAGATGCATTATTTCAGGCATTATTAGCCATTTTTCATGTGTGGTGTAGGAGTTATGTTTAAATAACTGTCATATTGTGTGTTAAAGTATACAGTCATATTCAGTAAAACCTAATTTTTGTATTTGCAAACCATAGAAAAACAACTGTATCTTGGAAAACTCACATGTATTCAATATCACAGGCATTTTTAGACATTTTGCACGTTTGGATTAGGAATTATGTTGGAATACATTTTTATTGCTTTTTTCGCATTATCTCAGGATTCTAAGTACATTACTGTCAAATTGAGTAAAACATTACTTTTTGTTTTTGCAAACCCTACCAAATGTTTTTTTTTTTCAGGAAAACTCTCCAAGATGCTATTTTTCAGGCATTATTAGACATTTTGCATGTATATTTTTGGAGTTATGTTTAAAAAACTGACATTCTGAGTTTGACCAATATGAGGCCAGTAAAACCTGATTTTTGTATTTGTGAACCTTTCCAAAATACCTGATTCCGGTAAAACTTACATAAATTCAATATTACAGGCTTTTTTAGACACATTTCATGTTTGGTTTTGGAGTTATGATTATAAACCTTTCATATTTAGTATGACTGTTATACTGTTATATTGAATAAAAAACTAACTTGTGTCTTTGTGAACCTCACAAAAGATCATTTTTGTAGTACAACTAACAAAAATACATATCTCTAGGCATTATTAGCCATTTTGCATGTGTCGTTTAGAAGTTATGTTTGAATACATTTTTATTGCTTTTTTCGCATTATCTCAGGATTGTAAGACTATTATAGTCATATTGAGTAAAAAACTCCTTTTTGCATTTGCAAGATTTAAAAAAGCATATGTTTCGAATAAAACTCCAAAAGATGCATTATTTCAGGCATTATTAGCCATTTTTCATGTGTGGTGTAGGAGTTATGTTTAAATAACTGTCATATTGAGTGTTACAATATACAGTCATATTGAGTAAAACCTAATTTTTGTATTTGCAAACCATAGAAAAACAACTGTATCTAGGAAAACTCACATGTATTTAATATCACAGGCATTTTTAGACATTTTGCACGTTTGGATTAGGAATTATGTTGGAATACATTTTTATTGCTTTTTTCGCATTATCTCAGGATTCAAAGTACATTACTGTCAAATTGAGTAAAACATTACTTTTTTTTTTTCAAACCCTACCAAATGGTTTTTTTCAGGAAAACTCTCTAAGATGCTATTTTTCAGGCATTATTAGACATTTTGCATGTATATTTTTGGAGTTATGTTTAAAAAACTGACATTCTGAGTTTGACCAATATGAGGCCAGTAAAACCTGATTTTTGTATTTGTGAACCTTTGCAAAATACCTGATTCCGGTAAAACTCACAAAAATTCAATATTACAGGCTTTTTTTTAGACAAATTTCATGTTTGGTTTTGGAGTTATGATTATAAACCTTTCATATTTAGTATGACAGTTATACTGTTATATTGAATAAAAAACTAACTTGTGTCTTTGTGAACCTCACAAAAGATCATTTTTGTTATACAACTAACAAAAATACATATCTCTAGGCATTATTAGCCATTTTGCATGTGTCGTTTAGAAGTTATGTTTCAATACATTTTTATTGCTTTTTTCGCATTATCTCAGGACTGTAAGACTTTTATAGTCATATTGAGTAAAAAACTCCTTTTTGCATTTGCAAGATTTAAATAAGAATATGTTTCGAATAAAACTCCAAAAGATGCATTATTTCAGGCATTATTAGCCATTTTTCATGTGTGGTGTAGGAGTTATGTTTAAATAACTGTCATATTGAGTGTTACAGTATACAGTCATATTCAGTAAAACCTAATTTTTGTATTTGCAAACCATAGAAAAACAACTGTATCCAGGAAAACTCACATGTATTCAATATTACAGGCATTTTTAGACATTTTGCATGTTTGGATTAGGAATTATGTTGGAATACATTTTTATTGCTTTTTTCGCATTATCTCAGGATTCTAAGTACATTACCGTCAAATTGAGTAAAACATTACTTTTTGTTTTTGCAAACCCTACCAAATGTTTTTTTTTTTCAGGAAAACTCTCTAAGATGCTATTTTTCAGACATTATTAGACATTTTGCATGTATATTTTTGGAGTTATGTTTAAAAAACTGACATTTTGATTTTGACCAATATGAGGCCAGTAAAACCTGATGTTTGTATTTGTGAACCTTTCCAAAATACCTGATTCCGGTAAAACTCACATAAATTCAATATTACAGGCTTTTTTAGACACATTTCATGTTTGGTTTTGGAGTTATGATTATAAACCTTTCATATTTAGTATGACAGTTATACTGTTATATTGAATAAAAAACTAACTTGTGTCTTTGTGAACCTCACAAAAGATCATTTTTGTAGTACAACTAACAAAAATACATATCTCTAGGGATTATTAGCCATTTTGCATGTGTTGTTTAGAAGTTATGTTTGAATACATTTTTATTGCTTTTTTCGCATTATCTCAGGACTGTAAGACTTTTATAGTCATATTGAGTAAAAAACTCCTTTTTGCATTTGCAAGATTTAAATAAGCATATGTTTCGAATAAAACTCCAAAAGATGCATTATTTCAGGCATTATTAGCCATTTTTCATGTGTGGTGTAGGAGTTATGTTTAAATAACTGTCATATTGAGTGTTACAATATACAGTCATATTGAGTAAAACCTAATTTTTGTATTTGCAAACCATAGAAAAACAACTGTATCTAGGAAAACTCACATGTATTTAATATCACAGGCATTTTTAGACATTTTGCACGTTTGGATTAGGAATTATGTTGGAATACATTTTTATTGCTTTTTTCGCATTATCTTAGGATTCTAAGTACATTACTGTCAAATTGAGTAAAACATTACTTTTTGTTTTTGCAAACCCTACCAAATGTTTTTTTTTTTTTCAGGAAAACTCTCTAAGATGCTATTTTTCAGACATTATTGGACATTTTGCATGTATATTTTTGGAGTTATGTTTAAAAATTTGACATTTTGATTTTGACCAATATGAGGCCAGTAAAACCTGATGTTTGTATTTGTGAACCTTTCCAAAATACCTGATTCCGGTAAAACTCACATAAATTCAATATTACAGGCTTTTTTAGACACATTTCATGTTTGGTTTTGGAGTTATGATTATAAACCTTTCATATTTTGTATGACAGTTATACTGTTATATTGAATAAAAAACTAACTTGTGTCTTTGTGAACCTCACAAAAGATCATTTTTGTAGTACAACTAACAAAAATACATATCTCTAGGCATTATTAGCCATTTTGCATTTGTTGTTTAGAAGTTATGTTTGAATACATTTTTATTGCTTTTTTCGCATTATCTCAGGACTGTAAGACTTTTATAGTCATATTGAGTAAAAAACTCCTTTTTGCATTTGCAAGATTTAAATAGGAATATGTTTCGAATAAAACTCCAAAAGATGCATTATTTCAGGCATTATTAGCCATTTTTCATGTGTGGTGTAGGAGTTATGTTTAAATAACTGTCATATTGAGTGTTACAATATACAGTCATATTGAGTAAAACCTAATTTTTGTATTTGCAAACCATAGAAAAACAACTGTATCTAGGAAAACTCACATGTATTCAATATCAAAGGCATTTTTAGACATTTTGCACGTTTGGATTAGGAATTATGTTGGAATACATTTTTATTGCTTTTTTTGCATTATCTCAGGATTCTAAGTACATTACTGTCAAATTGAGTAAAACATTACTTTTTGTTTTTGCAAACCCTACCAAATGTTTTTTTTTTCAGGAAAACTCTCTAAGATGCTATTTTTCCAGACATTATTAGACATTTTGCATGTATATTTTTGGAGTTATGTTTAAAAAACTGACATTTTGATTTTGACCAATATGAGGCCAGTAAAACCTGATGTTTGTATTTGTGAACCTTTCCAAAATACCCGATTCCGGTAAAACTCACATAAATTCAATATTACAGGCTTTTTTAGACACATTTCATGTTTGGTTTTGGAGTTATGATTATAAACCTTTCATATTTAGTATGACAGTTATACTGTTATATTGAATAAAAAACTAACTTGTGTCTTTGTGAACCTCACAAAAGATCATTTTTGTAGTACAACTAACAAAAATACATATCTCTAGGCATTATTAGCCATTTTGCATTTGTTGTTTAGAAGTTATGTTTGAATACATTTTTATTGCTTTTTTCGCATTATCTCAGGACTGTAAGACTTTTATAGTCATATTGAGTAAAAAACTCCTTTTTGCATTTGCAAGATTTAAATAAGAATATGTTTCGAATAAAACTCCAAAAGATGCATTATTTCAGGCATTATTAGCCATTTTTCATGTGTGGTGTAGGAGTTATGTTTAAATAACTGTCATATTGAGTGTTACAGTATACAGTCATATTCAGTAAAACCTAATTTTTGTATTTGCAAACCATAGAAAAACAACTGTATCCAGGAAAACTCACATGTATTCAATATTACAGGCATTTTTAGACATTTTGCACGTTTGGATTAGGAATTATGTTGGAATACATTTTTATTGCTTTTTTCGCATTATCTCAGGATTCTAAGTACATTACTGTCAAATTGAGTAAAACATTACTTTTTGTTTTTGCAAACCCTACCAAATGGTTTTTTTTTTTCAGGAAAACTCTCTAAGATGCTATTTTTCAGGCATTATTAGACATGTTGCATGTATATTTTTGGAGTTATGTTTAAAAAACTGACATTTTGAGTTTGACCAATATGAGGCCAGTAAAACCTGATTTTTGTATTTGTGAACCTTTCCAAAATACCTGATTCCGGTAAAACTTACATAAATTCAATATTACAGGCTTTTTTAGACAAATTTCATGTTTGGTTTTGGAGTTATGATTATAAACCTTTCATATTTAGTATGACTGTTATACTGTTATATTGAATAAAAAACTAACTTTTGTCTTTGTGAACCTCACAAAAGATCATTTTTGTAGTACAACTAACAAAAATACATATCTCTAGGCATTATTAGCCATTTTGCATTTGTTGTTTAGAAGTTATGTTTGAATACATTTTTATTGCTTTTTTCGCATTATCTCAGGACTGTAAGACTTTTATAGTCATATTGAGTAAAAAACTCCTTTTTGCATTTGCAAGATTTAAATAAGCATATGTTTCGAATAAAACTCCAAAAGATGCATTATTTCAGGCATTATTAGCCATTTTTCATGTGTGGTGTAGGAGTTATGTTTAAATAACTGTCATATTGTGTGTTAAAGTATACAGTCATATTCAGTAAAACCTAATTTTTGTATTTGCAAACCATAGAAAAAAACTGTATCTTGGAAAACTCACATGTATTCAATATCACAGGCATTTTTAGACATTTTGCACGTTTGGATTAGGAATTATGTTGGAATACATTTTTATTGCTTTTTTCGCATTATCTCAGGATTCTAAGTACATTACTGTCAAATTGAGTAAAACATTACTTTTTGTTTTTGCAAACCCTACCAAATGTTTTTTTTTTTCAGGAAAACTCTCCAAGATGCTATTTTTCAGGCATTATTAGACATTTTGCATGTATATTTTTGGAGTTATGTTTAAAAAACTGACATTCTGAGTTTGACCAATATGAGGCCAGTAAAACCTGATTTTTGTATTTGTGAACCTTTCCAAAATACCTGATTCCGGTAAAACTTACATAAATTCAATATTACAGGCTTTTTTAGACACATTTCATGTTTGGTTTTGGAGTTATGATTATAAACCTTTCATATTTAGTATGACTGTTATACTGTTATATTGAATAAAAAACTAACTTGTGTCTTTGTGAACCTCACAAAAGATCATTTTTGTAGTACAACTAACAAAAATACATATCTCTAGGCATTATTAGCCATTTTGCATGTGTCGTTTAGAAGTTATGTTTGAATACATTTTTATTGCTTTTTTCGCATTATCTCAGGATTGTAAGACTATTATAGTCATATTGAGTAAAAAACTCCTTTTTGCATTTGCAAGATTTAAAAAAGCATATGTTTCGAATAAAACTCCAAAAGATGCATTATTTCAGGCATTATTAGCCATTTTTCATGTGTGGTGTAGGAGTTATGTTTAAATAACTGTCATATTGAGTGTTACAAGATACAGTCATATTGAGTAAAACCTAATTTTTGTATTTGCAAACCATAGAAAAACAACTGTATCTAGGAAAACTCACATGTATTTAATATCACAGGCATTTTTAGACATTTTGCACGTTTGGATTAGGAATTATGTTGGAATACATTTTTATTGCTTTTTTCGCATTATCTCAGGATTCAAAGTACATTACTGTCAAATTGAGTAAAACATTACTTTTTTCTTTTCAAACCCTACCAAATGGTTTTTTTCAGGAAAACTCTCTAAGATGCTATTTTTCAGGCATTATTAGACATTTTGCATGTATATTTTTGGAGTTATGTTTAAAAAACTGACATTCTGAGTTTGACCAATATGAGGCCAGTAAAACCTGATTTTTGTATTTGTGAACCTTTGCAAAATACCTGATTCCGGTAAAACTCACAAAAATTCAATATTACAGGCTTTTTTTTAGACAAATTTCATGTTTGGTTTTGGAGTTATGATTATAAACCTTTCATATTTAGTATGACAGTTATACTGTTATATTGAATAAAAAACTAACTTGTGTCTTTGTGAACCTCACAAAAGATCATTTTTGTTATACAACTAACAAAAATACATATCTCTAGGCATTATTAGCCATTTTGCATGTGTCGTTTAGAAGTTATGTTTGAATACATTTTTATTGCTTTTTTCGCATTATCTCAGGACTGTAAGACTTTTATAGTCATATTGAGTAAAAAACTCCTTTTTGCATTTGCAAGATTTAAATAAGAATATGTTTCGAATAAAACTCCAAAAGATGCATTATTTCAGGCATTATTAGCCATTTTTCATGTGTGGTGTAGGAGTTATGTTTAAATAACTGTCATATTGAGTGTTACAGTATACAGTCATATTCAGTAAAACCTAATTTTTGTATTTGCAAACCATAGAAAAACAACTGTATCCAGGAAAACTCACATGTATTCAATATTACAGGCATTTTTAGACATTTTGCACGTTTGGATTAGGAATTATGTTGGAATACATTTTTATTGCTTTTTTCGCATTATCTCAGGATTCTAAGTACATTACCGTCAAATTGAGTAAAACATTACTTTTTGTTTTTGCAAACCCTACCAAATGTTTTTTTTTTTCAGGAAAACTCTCTAAGATGCTATTTTTCAGACATTATTAGACATTTTGCATGTATATTTTTGGAGTTATGTTTAAAAAACTGACATTTTGATTTTGACCAATATGAGGCCAGTAAAACCTGATGTTTGTATTTGTGAACCTTTCCAAAATACCTGATTCCGGTAAAACTCACATAAATTCAATATTACAGGCTTTTTTAGACACATTTCATGTTTGGTTTTGGAGTTATGATTATAAACCTTTCATATTTAGTATGACAGTTATACTGTTATATTGAATAAAAAACTAACTTGTGTCTTTGTGAACCTCACAAAAGATCATTTTTGTAGTACAACTAACAAAAATACATATCTCTAGGGATTATTAGCCATTTTGCATGTGTTGTTTAGAAGTTATGTTTGAATACATTTTTATTGCTTTTTTCGCATTATCTCAGGACTGTAAGACTTTTATAGTCATATTGAGTAAAAAACTCCTTTTTGCATTTGCAAGATTTAAATAAGCATATGTTTCGAATAAAACTCCAAAAGATGCATTATTTCAGGCATTATTAGCCATTTTTCATTTGTGGTGTAGGAGTTATGTTTAAATAACTGTCATATTGAGTGTTACAATATACAGTCATATTGAGTAAAACCTAATTTTTGTATTTGCAAACCATAGAAAAACAACTGTATCTAGGAAAACTCACATGTATTTAATATCACAGGCATTTTTAGACATTTTGCACGATTGGATTAGGAATTATGTTGGAATACATTTTTATTGCTTTTTTCGCATTATCTCAGGATTCTAAGTACATTACTGTCAAATTGAGTAAAACATTACTTTTTGTTTTTGCAAACCCTACCAAATGTTTTTTTTTTTTTCAGGAAAACTCTCTAAGATGCTATTTTTCAGACATTATTAGACATTTTGCATGTATATTTTTGGAGTTATGTTTAAAAAACTGACATTTTGATTTTGACCAATATGAGGCCAGTAAAACCTGATGTTTGTATTTGTGAACCTTTCCAAAATACCTGATTCCGGTAAAACTCACATAAATTCAATATTACAGGCTTTTTTAGACACATTTCATGTTTGGTTTTGGAGTTATGATTATAAACCTTTCATATTTTGTATGACAGTTATACTGTTATATTGAATAAAAAACTAACTTGTGTCTTTGTGAACCTCACAAAAGATCATTTTTGTAGTACAACTAACAAAAATACATATCTCTAGGCATTATTAGCCATTTTGCATTTGTTGTTTAGAAGTTATGTTTGAATACATTTTTATTGCTTTTTTCGCATTATCTCAGGACTGTAAGACTTTTATAGTCATATTGAGTAAAAAACTCCTTTTTGCATTTGCAAGATTTAAATAAGAATATGTTTCGAATAAAACTCCAAAAGATGCATTATTTCAGGCATTATTAGCCATTTTTCATGTGTGGTGTAGGAGTTATGTTTAAATAACTGTCATATTGAGTGTTACAATATACAGTCATATTGAGTAAAACCTAATTTTTGTATTTGCAAACCATAGAAAAACAACTGTATCTAGGAAAACTCACATGTATTCAATATCACAGGCATTTTTAGACATTTTGCACGTTTGGATTAGGAATTATGTTGGAATACATTTTTATTGCTTTTTTCGCATTATCTCAGGATTCTAAGTACATTACTGTCAAATTGAGTAAAACATTACTTTTTGTTTTTGCAAACCCTACCAAATGTTTTTTTTTTCAGGAAAACTCTCTAAGATGCTATTTTTCCAGACATTATTAGACATTTTGCATGTATATTTTTGGAGTTATGTTTAAAAAACTGACATTTTGATTTTGACCAATATGAGGCCAGTAAAACCTGATGTTTGTATTTGTGAACCTTTCCAAAATACCTGATTCCGGTAAAACTCACATAAATTCAATATTACAGGCTTTTTTAGACACATTTCATGTTTGGTTTTGGAGTTATGATTATAAACCTTTCATATTTAGTATGACAGTTATACTGTTATATTGAATAAAAAACTAACTTGTGTCTTTGTGAACCTCACAAAAGATCATTTTTGTAGTACAACTAACAAAAATACATATCTCTAGGCATTATTAGCCATTTTGCATTTGTTGTTTAGAAGTTATGTTTGAATACATTTTTATTGCTTTTTTCGCATTATCTCAGGACTGTAAGACTTTTATAGTCATATTGAGTAAAAAACTCCTTTTTGCATTTGCAAGATTTAAATAAGAATATGTTTCGAATAAAACTCCAAAAGATGCATTATTTCAGGCATTATTAGCCATTTTTCATGTGTGGTGTAGGAGTTATGTTTAAATAACTGTCATATTGAGTGTTACAGTATACAGTCATATTCAGTAAAACCTAATTTTTGTATTTGCAAACCATAGAAAAACAACTGTATCCAGGAAAACTCACATGTATTCAATATTACAGGCATTTTTAGACATTTTGCACGTTTGGATTAGGAATTATGTTGGAATACATTTTTATTGCTTTTTTCGCATTATCTCAGGATTCTAAGTACATTACTGTCAAATTGAGTAAAACATTACTTTTTGTTTTTGCAAACCCTACCAAATGTTTTTTTTTTTTCAGGAAAACTCTCTAAGATGCTATTTTTCAGGCATTATTAGACATGTTGCATGTATATTTTTGGAGTTATGTTTAAAAAACTGACATTTTGAGTTTGACCAATATGAGGCCAGTAAAACCTGATTTTTGTATTTGTGAACCTTTCCAAAATACCTGATTCCGGTAAAACTTACATAAATTCAATATTACAGGCTTTTTTAGACAAATTTCATGTTTGGTTTTGGAGTTATGATTATAAACCTTTCATATTTAGTATGACTGTTATACTGTTATATTGAATAAAAAACTAACTTTTGTCTTTGTGAACCTCACAAAAGATCATTTTTGTAGTACAACTAACAAAAATACATATCTCTAGGCATTATTAGCCATTTTGCATTTGTTGTTTAGAAGTTATGTTTGAATACATTTTTATTGCTTTTTTCGCATTATCTCAGGACTGTAAGACTTTTATAGTCATATTGAGTAAAAAACTCCTTTTTGCATTTGCAAGATTTAAATAAGCATATGTTTCGAATAAAACTCCAAAAGATGCATTATTTCAGGCATTATTAGCCATTTTTCATGTGTGGTGTAGGAGTTATGTTTAAATAACTGTCATATTGTGTGTTAAAGTATACAGTCATATTCAGTAAAACCTAATTTTTGTATTTGCAAACCATAGAAAAACAACTGTATCTTGGAAAACTCACATGTATTCAATATCACAGGCATTTTTAGACATTTTGCACGTTTGGATTAGGAATTATGTTGGAATACATTTTTATTGCTTTTTTCGCATTATCTCAGGATTCTAAGTACATTACTGTCAAATTGAGTAAAACATTACTTTTTGTTTTTGCAAACCCTACCAAATGTTTTTTTTTTTCAGGAAAACTCTCCAAGATGCTATTTTTCAGGCATTATTAGACATTTTGCATGTATATTTTTGGAGTTATGTTTAAAAAACTGACATTCTGAGTTTGACCAATATGAGGCCAGTAAAACCTGATTTTTGTATTTGTGAACCTTTCCAAAATACCTGATTCCGGTAAAACTTACATAAATTCAATATTACAGGCTTTTTTAGACACATTTCATGTTTGGTTTTGGAGTTATGATTATAAACCTTTCATATTTAGTATGACTGTTATACTGTTATATTGAATAAAAAACTAACTTGTGTCTTTGTGAACCTCACAAAAGATCATTTTTGTAGTACAACTAACAAAAATACATATCTCTAGGCATTATTAGCCATTTTGCATGTGTCGTTTAGAAGTTATGTTTGAATACATTTTTATTGCTTTTTCCGCATTATCTCAGGATTGTAAGACTATTATAGTCATATTGAGTAAAAAACTCCTTTTTGCATTTGCAAGATTTAAAAAAGCATATGTTTCGAATAAAACTCCAAAAGATGCATTATTTCAGGCATTATTAGCAATTTTTCATGTGTGGTGTAGGAGTTATGTTTAAATAACTGTCATATTGAGTGTTACAATATACAGTCATATTGAGTAAAACCTAATTTTTGTATTTGCAAACCATAGAAAAACAACTGTATCTAGGAAAACTCACATGTATTTAATATCACAGGCATTTTTAGACATTTTGCACGTTTGGATTAGGAATTATGTTGGAATACATTTTTATTGCTTTTTTCGCATTATCTAAGGATTCAAAGTACATTACTGTCAAATTGAGTAAAACATTACTTTTTTTTTTTCAAACCCTACCAAATGGTTTTTTTCAGGAAAACTCTCTAAGATGCTATTTTTCAGGCATTATTAGACATTTTGCATGTATATTTTTGGAGTTATGTTTAAAAAACTGACATTCTGAGTTTGACCAATATGAGGCCAGTAAAACCTGATTTTTGTATTTGTGAACCTTTGCAAAATACCTGATTCCGGTAAAACTCACAAAAATTCAATATTACAGGCTTTTTTTTAGACAAATTTCATGTTTGGTTTTGGAGTTATGATTATAAACCTTTCATATTTAGTATGACAGTTATACTGTTATATTGAATAAAAAACTAACTTGTGTCTTTGTGAACCTCACAAAAGATCATTTTTGTTATACAACTAACAAAAATACATATCTCTAGGCATTATTAGCCATTTTGCATGTGTCGTTTAGAAGTTATGTTTGAATACATTTTTATTGCTTTTTTCGCATTATCTCAGGACTGTAAGACTTTTATAGTCATATTGAGTAAAAAACTCCTTTTTGCATTTGCAAGATTTAAATAAGAATATGTTTCGAATAAAACTCCAAAAGATGCATTATTTCAGGCATTATTAGCCATTTTTCATGTGTGGTGTAGGAGTTATGTTTAAATAACTGTCATATTGAGTGTTACAGTATACAGTCATATTCAGTAAAACCTAATTTTTGTATTTGCAAACCATAGAAAAACAACTGTATCCAGGAAAACTCACATGTATTCAATATTACAGGCATTTTTAGACATTTTGCACGTTTGGATTAGGAATTATGTTGGAATACATTTTTATTGCTTTTTTCGCATTATCTCAGGATTCTAAGTACATTACCGTCAAATTGAGTAAAACATTACTTTTTGTTTTTGCAAACCCTACCAAATGTTTTTTTTTTTCAGGAAAACTCTCTAAGATGCTATTTTTCAGACATTATTAGACATTTTGCATGTATATTTTTGGAGTTATGTTTAAAAAACTGACATTTTGATTTTGACCAATATGAGGCCAGTAAAACCTGATGTTTGTATTTGTGAACCTTTCCAAAATACCTGATTCCGGTAAAACTCACATAAATTCAATATTACAGGCTTTTTTAGACACATTTCATGTTTGGTTTTGGAGTTATGATTATAAACCTTTCATATTTAGTATGACAGTTATACTGTTATATTGAATAAAAAACTAACTTGTGTCTTTGTGAACCTCACAAAAGATCATTTTTGTAGTACAACTAACAAAAATACATATCTCTAGGGATTATTAGCCATTTTGCATGTGTTGTTTAGAAGTTATGTTTGAATACATTTTTATTGCTTTTTTCGCATTATCTCAGGACTGTAAGACTTTTATAGTCATATTGAGTAAAAAACTCCTTTTTGCATTTGCAAGATTTAAATAAGCATATGTTTCGAATAAAACTCCAAAAGATGCATTATTTCAGGCATTATTAGCCATTTTTCATGTGTGGTGTAGGAGTTATGTTTAAATAACTGTCATATTGAGTGTTACAATATACAGTCATATTGAGTAAAACCTAATTTTTGTATTTGCAAACCATAGAAAAACAACTGTATCTAGGAAAACTCACATGTATTTAATATCACAGGCATTTTTAGACATTTTGCACGTTTGGATTAGGAATTATGTTGGAATACATTTTTATTGCTTTTTTCGCATTATCTCAGGATTCTAAGTACATTACTGTCAAATTGAGTAAAACATTACTTTTTGTTTTTGTAAACCCTACCAAATGTTTTTTTTTTTTTCAGGAAAACTCTCTAAGATGCTATTTTTAAGGCATTATTATACATTTTGCATGTATATTTTTGGAGTTATGTTTAAAAAACTGACATTTTGAGTTTGACCAATATGAGGCCAGTAAAACCTGATTTTTGTATTAATGAACCTTTCCAAAATACCTGATTCCGGTAAAACTTACATAAATTCAATATTACAGGCTTTTTTAGACACATTTCATGTTTGGTATTGGAGTTATGATTATAAATCTTTCATATTTAGTATGACAGTTATACTGTTATATTGAATAAAAAACTAACTTGTGTCTTTGTGAACCTCACAAAAGATCATTTTTGTAGTACAACTAACAAAAATACATATCTCTAGGCATTATTAGCCATTTTGCATTTGTTGTTTAGAAGTTATGTTTGAATACATTTTTATTGCTTTTTTCGCATTATCTCAGGACTGTAAGACTTTTATAGTCATATTGAGTAAAAAACTCCTTTTTGCATTTGCAAGATTTAAATAAGAATATGTTTCGAATAAAACTCCAAAAGATGCATTATTTCAGGCATTATTAGCCATTTTTCATGTGTGGTGTAGGAGTTATGTTTAAATAACTGTCATATTGAGTGTTACAATATACAGTCATATTGAGTAAAACCTCATTTTTGTATTTGCAAACCATAGAAAAACAACTGTATCTAGGAAAACTCACATGTATTCAATATCACAGGCATTTTTAGACATTTTGCACGTTTGGATTAGGAATTATGTTGGAATACATTTTTATTGCTTTTTTCGCATTATCTCAGGATTCTAAGTACATTACTGTCAAATTGAGTAAAACATTACTTTTTGTTTTTGCAAACCCTACCAAATGTTTTTTTTTCAGGAAAACTCTCTAAGATGCTATTTTTCCAGACATTATTAGACATTTTGCATGTATATTTTTGGAGTTATGTTTAAAAAACTGACATTTTGATTTTGACCAATATGAGGCCAGTAAAACCTGATGTTTGTATTTGTGAACCTTTCCAAAATACCTGATTCCGGTAAAACTCACATAAATTCAATATTACAGGCTTTTTTAGACACATTTCATGTTTGGTTTTGGCGTTATGATTATAAACCTTTCATATTTAGTATGACAGTTATACTGTTATATTGAATAAAAAACTAACTTGTGTCTTTGTGAACCTCACAAAAGATCATTTTTGTAGTACAACTAACAAAAATACATATCTCTAGGCATTATTAGCCATTTTGCATTTGTTGTTTAGAAGTTATGTTTGAATACATTTTTATTGCTTTTTTCGCATTATCTCAGGACTGTAAGACTTTTATAGTCATATTGAGTAAAAAACTCCTTTTTGCATTTGCAAGATTTAAATAAGAATATGTTTCGAATAAAACTCCAAAAGATGCATTATTTCAGGCATTATTAGCCATTTTTCATGTGTGGTGTAGGAGTTATGTTTAAATAACTGTCATATTGAGTGTTACAGTATACAGTCATATTCAGTAAAACCTAATTTTTGTATTTGCAAACCATAGAAAAACAACTGTATCCAGGAAAACTCACATGTATTCAATATTACAGGCATTTTTAGACATTTTGCACGTTTGGATTAGGAATTATGTTGGAATACATTTTTATTGCTTTTTTCGCATTATCTCAGGATTCTAGGTACATTAACGTCAAATTGAGTAAAACATTACTTTTTGTTTTTGCAAACCCTACCAAATGTTTTTTTTTTTTCAGGAAAACTCTCTAAGAAGCTATTTTTCAGACATTATTAGACATTTTGCATGTATTTTTTTGGAGTTATGTTTAAAAAACTGACATTTTGATTTTGACCAATATGAGGCCAGTAAAACCTGATGTTTGTATTTGTGAACCTTTCCAAAATACCTGATTCCGGTAAAACTCACATAAATTCAATATTACAGGCTTTTTTAGACACATTTCATGTTTGGTTTTGGAGTTATGATTATAAACCTTTCATATTTAGTATGACAGTTATACTGTTATATTGAATAAAAAACTAACTTGTGTCTTTGTGAACCTCACAAAAGATCATTTTTGTAGTACAACTAACAAAAATACATATCTCTAGGCATTACTAGCCATTTTGCATTTGTCGTTTAGAAGTTATGTTTGAATACATTTTTATTGCTTTTTTCGCATTATCTCAGGACTGTAAGACTTTTATAGTCATATTGAGTAAAAAACTCATTTTTGCATTTGCAAGATTTAAATAAGCATATGTTTCGAATAAAACTCCAAAAGATGCATTATTTCAGGCATTATTAGCCATTTTTCATGTGTGGTGTAGGAGTTATGTTTAAATAACTGTCATATTGAGTGTTACAATATACAGTCATATTGAGTAAAACCTAATTTTTGTATTTGCAAACCATAGAAAAACAACTGTATCTAGGAAAACTCACATGTATTTAATATCACAGGCATTTTTAGACATTTTGCACGTTTGGATTAGGAATTATGTTGGAATACATTTTTATTGCTTTTTTCGCATTATCTCAAGATTCAAAGTACATTACTGTCAAATTGAGTAAAACATTACTTTTTTTTTTTCAAACCCTACCAAATGGTTTTTTTCAGGAAAACTCTCTAAGATGCTATTTTTCAGGCATTATTAGACATTTTGCATGTATATTTTTGGAGTTATGTTTAAAAAACTGACATTCTGAGTTTGACCAATATGAGGCCAGTAAAACCTGATTTTTGTATTTGTGAACCTTTGCAAAATACCTGATTCCGGTAAAACTCACAAAAATTCAATATTACAGGCTTTTTTTTAGAGAAATTTCATGTTTGGTTTTGGAGTTATGATTATAAACCTTTCATATTTAGTATGACAGTTATACTGTTATATTGAATAAAAAACTAACTTGTGTCTTTGTGAACCTCACAAAAGATCATTTTTGTAGTACAACTAACGAAAATACATATCTCTAGGGATTATTAGCCATTTTGCATGTGTTGTTTAGAAGTTATGTTTGAATACATTTTTATTGCTTTTTTCGCATTATCTCAGGACTGTGAGACTTTTATAGTCATATTGAGTAAAAAACTCCTTTTTGCATTTGCAAGATTTAAATAAGGATATGTTTCGAATAAAACTCCAAAAGATGCATTATTTCAGGCATTATTAGCCATTTTTCATGTGTGGTGTAGAAGTTATGTTTAAATAACTGTCATATTGAGTGTTACAGTATACAGTCATATTCAGTAAAACCTAATTTTTGTATTTGCAAACCATAGAAAAACAACTGTATCTAGGAAAACTCACATGTATTCAATATTACAGGCATTTTTAGACATTTTGCACATTTGGATTAGGAATCATGTTGGAATACATTTTTATTGCTTTTTTCGCATTATCTCAGGATTCTAAGTACATTACTGTCAAATTGAGTAAAACATTACTTTTTGTTTTTGCAAACCCTACCAAATGTTTTTTTTTTCAGGAAAACTCTCTAAGATGCTATTTTTCAGGCATTATTAGACATGTTGCATGTATATTTTTGGAGTTATGTTTAAAAAAACTGACATTTTGAGTTTGAACAATATGAGCTCAGTAAAACCTGATTTTTGTATTTGTGAACCCTTCCAAAATACCTGATTCCGGTAAAACTTACATAAATTCAATAATACAGGCTTTTTTAGACAAATTTCATGTTTGGTTTTGGAGTTATGATTATAAACCTTTCATATTTAGTATGACTGTTATACTGTTATATTGAATAAAAAACTAACTTGTGTCTTTGTGAACCTCACAAAAGATCATTTTTGTAGTACAACTAACAAAAATACATATCTCTAGGCATTATTAGCCATTTTGCATGTGTTGTTTAGAAGTTATGTTTGAATACATTTTTATTGCTTTTTTCGCATTATCTCAGGATTGTAAGACTATTATAGTCATATTGAGTAAAAAACTCCTTTTTGCATTTGCAAGATTTAAAAAAGCATATGTTTCGAATAAAACTCCAAAAGATGCATTATTTCAGGCATTATTAGCCATTTTTCATGTGTGGTGTAGGAGTTATGTTTAAATAACTGTCATATTGAGTGTTACAGTATACAGTCATATTCAGTAAAACCTAATTTTTGTATTTGCAAACCATAGAAAAACAACTGTATCTAGGAAAACTCACATGTATTCAATATTACAGGCATTTTTAGACATTTTGCACCTTTGGATTAGGAATCATGTTGGAATACATTTTTATTGCTTTTTTCGCATTATCTCAGGATTCTAAGTACATTACTGTCAAATTGAGTAAAACATTACTTTTTGTTTTTGCAAACCCTACCAAATGTTTTTTTTTCAGGAAAACTCTCCAAGATGCTATTTTTCAGGCATTATTAGACATTTTGCATGTATATTTTTGGAGTTATGTTTAAAAAACTGACATTTTGATTTTGACCAATATGAGGCCAGTAAAACCTGATGTTTGTATTTGTGAACCTTTCCAAAATACCTGATTCCGGTAAAACTCACATAAATTCAATATTACAGGCTTTTTTAGACACATTTCATGTTTGGTTTTGGAGTTATGATTATAAACCTTTCATATTTAGTATGACAGTTTTACTGTTATATTGAATAAAAAACTGACTTGTGTCTTTGTGAACCTCACAAAAGATCATTTTTGTAGTACAACTAACAAAAATACACATCTCTAGGCATTATTAGCCATTTTGCATGTGTCGTTTAGAAGTTATATTTGAATACATTTTTATTGCTTTTTTCGCATTATCTCAGGATTATAAGACTATTATAGTCATATTGAGTAAAAAACTCCTTTTTGCATTTGCAAGATTTAAAAAAGCATATGTTTCGAATAAAACTCCAAAAGATGCATTATTTCAGGCATTATTAGCCATTTTTCATGTGTGGTGTAGGAGTTATGTTTAAATAACTGTCATATTGAGTGTTACAATATACAGTCATATTGAGTAAAACCTAATTTTTGTATTTGCAAACCATAGAAAAACAACTGTATCTAGGAAAACTCACATGTATTCAATATCACAGGCATTTTTAGACATTTTGCACGTTTGGATTAGGAATTATGTTGGAATACATTTTTATTGCTTTTTTCGCATTATCTCAGGATTCAAAGTACATTACTGTCAAATTGAGTAAAACATTACTTTTTGTTTTTGCAAACCCTACCAAATGGGTTTTTTCAAGAAAACTCTCTAAGATGCTATTTTTCAGGCATTATTAGACATGTTGTATGTTTATTTTTGGAGTTATGTTTAAAAAACTGACATTTTGAGTTTGACCAATATGAGGCCAGTAAAACCTGATTTTTGTATTTGTGAACCTTTCCAAAATACCTGATTCCGGTAAAACTTACATAAATTCAATATTACAGGCTTTTTTAGACACATTTCATGTTTGGTTTTGGAGTTATGATTATAAACCTTTCATATTTAGTATGACAGTTATACTGTTATATTGAATAAAAAACTAACTTTTGTCTTTGTGAACCTCACAAAAGATAATTTTTGTAGTACAACTAACAAAAATACATATCTCTAGGCATTATTAGCCATTTTGCATGTGTTGTTTAGAAGTTATGTTTGAATACATTTTATTGCTTTTTTCGCATTATCTCAGGACTGTAAGACTTTTATAGTCATATTGAGTAAAAAACTCCTTTTTGCATTTGCAAGATTTAAAAAAGCATATGTTTCGAATAAAACTCCAAAAGATGCATTATTTCAGGCATTATTAGCCATTTTTCATGTGTGGTGTAGGAGTTATGTTTAAATAACTGTCATATTGAGTGTTACAGTATACAGTCATATTGAGTAATACCTCATTTTTGTATTTTCAAACCATAGAAAAACAACTGTATCTTGTAAAACTCACAAGTATTCAATATTACAGGCATTTTTAGACAATTTGCACGTTTGGATTAGGAATCATGTTGGAATACATTTTTATTGTTTTTTTCGCATTATCTCTGGATTCTAAGTACATTACTGTCAAATTGAGTAAAACATTACTTTTTGTTTTTGCAAACCCTACCAAATGTTTTTTTTTTCAGGAAAACTCTCTAAGATGCTATTTTTCAGACATTATTAGACATTTTGCATGTATATTTTTGGAGTTATGTTTAAAAAACTGACATTGTGATTTCGACCAATATGAGGCCAGTAAAACCTGATGTTTGTATTTGTGAACCTTTCCAAAATACCTGATTCCGGTAAAACTCACATAAATTCAATATTACAGGCTTTTTTAGATAAATTTCATGTTTGGTTTTGGAGTTATGATTATAAACCTTTCATATTTAGTATGACAATTATACTGTTATATTGAATAATAAACTAACTTGTGTCTTTGTGAACCTCACAAAATATCATTTTTGTAGTACAACTAACAAAAATACATATCTCTAGGCTTTATTAGCCATTTTGCATGTGTTGTTTAGAAGTTATGTTTGAATACATTTTTATTGCTTTTTTCGCATTATCTCAGGACTGTAAGACTTTTATAGTCATATTGAGTAAAAAACTCCTTTTTGCATTTGCAAGATTTAAATAAGAATATGTTTCGAATAAAACTCCAAAAGATGCATTATTTCAGGCATTATTAGCCATTTTTCATGTGTGGTGTAGGAGTTATGTTTAAATAACTGTCATATTGAGTGTTACAGTATACAGTCATATTCAGTAAAACCTAATTTTTGTATTTGCAAACCATAGAAAAACAACTGTATCCAGGAAAACTCACATGTATTCAATATTACAGGCATTTTTAGACATTTTGCACGTTTGGATTAGGAATTATGTTGGAATACATTTTTATTGCTTTTTTCGCATTATCTCAGGATTCTAAGTACATTACTGTCAAATTGAGTAAAACATTACTTTTTGTTTTTGCAAACCCTACCAAATGTTTTTTTTTTTTCAGGAAAACTCTCTAAGATGCTATTTTTCAGGCATTATTAGACATGTTGCATGTATATTTTTGGAGTTATGTTTAAAAAACTGACATTTTGAGTTTGACCAATATGAGGCCAGTAAAACCTGATTTTTGTATTTGTGAACCTTTCCAAAATACCTGATTCCGGTAAAACTTACATAAATTCAATATTACAGGCTTTTTTAGACAAATTTCATGTTTGGTTTTGGAGTTATGATTATAAACCTTTCATATTTAGTATGACTGTTATACTGTTATATTGAATAAAAAACTAACTTTTGTCTTTGTGAACCTCACAAAAGATCATTTTTGTAGTACAACTAACAAAAATACATATCTCTAGGCATTATTAGCCATTTTGCATTTGTTGTTTAGAAGTTATGTTTGAATACATTTTTATTGCTTTTTTCGCATTATCTCAGGACTGTAAGACTTTTATAGTCATATTGAGTAAAAAACTCCTTTTTGCATTTGCAAGATTTAAATAAGCATATGTTTCGAATAAAACTCCAAAAGATGCATTATTTCAGGCATTATTAGCCATTTTTCATGTGTGGTGTAGGAGTTATGTTTAAATAACTGTCATATTGTGTGTTAAAGTATACAGTCATATTCAGTAAAACCTAATTTTTGTATTTGCAAACCATAGAAAAACAACTGTATCTTGGAAAACTCACATGTATTCAATATCACAGGCATTTTTAGACATTTTGCACGTTTGGATTAGGAATTATGTTGGAATACATTTTTATTGCTTTTTTCGCATTATCTCAGGATTCTAAGTACATTACTGTCAAATTGAGTAAAACATTACTTTTTGTTTTTGCAAACCCTACCAAATGTTTTTTTTTTTCAGGAAAACTCTCCAAGATGCTATTTTTCAGGCATTATTAGACATTTTGCATGTATATTTTTGGAGTTATGTTTAAAAAACTGACATTCTGAGTTTGACCAATATGAGGCCAGTAAAACCTGATTTTTGTATTTGTGAACCTTTCCAAAATACCTGATTCCGGTAAAACTTACATAAATTCAATATTACAGGCTTTTTTAGACACATTTCATGTTTGGTTTTGGAGTTATGATTATAAACCTTTCATATTTAGTATGACTGTTATACTGTTATATTGAATAAAAAACTAACTTGTGTCTTTGTGAACCTCACAAAAGATCATTTTTGTAGTACAACTAACAAAAATACATATCTCTAGGCATTATTAGCCATTTTGCATGTGTCGTTTAGAAGTTATGTTTGAATACATTTTTATTGCTTTTTCCGCATTATCTCAGGATTGTAAGACTATTATAGTCATATTGAGTAAAAAACTCCTTTTTGCATTTGCAAGATTTAAAAAAGCATATGTTTCGAATAAAACTCCAAAAGATGCATTATTTCAGGCATTATTAGCCATTTTTCATGTGTGGTGTAGGAGTTATGTTTAAATAACTGTCATATTGAGTGTTACAATATACAGTCATATTGAGTAAAACCTAATTTTTGTATTTGCAAACCATAGAAAAACAACTGTATCTAGGAAAACTCACATGTATTTAATATCACAGGCATTTTTAGACATTTTGCACGTTTGGATTAGGAATTATGTTGGAATACATTTTTATTGCTTTTTTCGCATTATCTCAGGATTCAAAGTACATTACTGTCAAATTGAGTAAAACATTACTTTTTTTTTTTCAAACCCTACCAAATGGTTTTTTTCAGGAAAACTCTCTAAGATGCTATTTTTCAGGCATTATTAGACATTTTGCATGTATATTTTTGGAGTTATGTTTAAAAAACTGACATTCTGAGTTTGACCAATATGAGGCCAGTAAAACCTGATTTTTGTATTTGTGAACCTTTGCAAAATACCTGATTCCGGTAAAACTCACAAAAATTCAATATTACAGGCTTTTTTTTAGACAAATTTCATGTTTGGTTTTGGAGTTATGATTATAAACCTTTCATATTTAGTATGACAGTTATACTGTTATATTGAATAAAAAACTAACTTGTGTCTTTGTGAACCTCACAAAAGATCATTTTTGTTATACAACTAACAAAAATACATATCTCTAGGCATTATTAGCCATTTTGCATGTGTCGTTTAGAAGTTATGTTTGAATACATTTTTATTGCTTTTTTCGCATTATCTCAGGACTGTAAGACTTTTATAGTCATATTGAGTAAAAAACTCCTTTTTGCATTTGCAAGATTTAAATAAGAATATGTTTCGAATAAAACTCCAAAAGATGCATTATTTCAGGCATTATTAGCCATTTTTCATGTGTGGTGTAGGAGTTATGTTTAAATAACTGTCATATTGAGTGTTACAGTATACAGTCATATTCAGTAAAACCTAATTTTTGTATTTGCAAACCATAGAAAAACAACTGTATCCAGGAAAACTCACATGTATTCAATATTACAGGCATTTTTAGACATTTTGCACGTTTGGATTAGGAATTATGTTGGAATACATTTTTATTGCTTTTTTCGCATTATCTCAGGATTCTAAGTACATTACCGTCAAATTGAGTAAAACATTACTTTTTGTTTTTGCAAACCCTACCAAATGTTTTTTTTTTTCAGGAAAACTCTCTAAGATGCTATTTTTCAGACATTATTAGACATTTTGCATGTATATTTTTGGAGTTATGTTTAAAAAACTGACATTTTGATTTTGACCAATATGAGGCCAGTAAAACCTGATGTTTGTATTTGTGAACCTTTCCAAAATACCTGATTCCGGTAAAACTCACATAAATTCAATATTACAGGCTTTTTTAGACACATTTCATGTTTGGTTTTGGAGTTATGATTATAAACCTTTCATATTTAGTATGACAGTTATACTGTTATATTGAATAAAAAACTAACTTGTGTCTTTGTGAACCTCACAAAAGATCATTTTTGTAGTACAACTAACAAAAATACATATCTCTAGGGATTATTAGCCATTTTGCATGTGTTGTTTAGAAGTTATGTTTGAATACATTTTTATTGCTTTTTTCGCATTATCTCAGGACTGTAAGACTTTTATAGTCATATTGAGTAAAAAACTCCTTTTTGCATTTGCAAGATTTAAATAAGCATATGTTTCGAATAAAACTCCAAAAGATGCATTATTTCAGGCATTATTAGCCATTTTTCATGTGTGGTGTAGGAGTTATGTTTAAATAACTGTCATATTGAGTGTTACAATATACAGTCATATTGAGTAAAACCTAATTTTTGTATTTGCAAACCATAGAAAAACAACTGTATCTAGGAAAACTCACATGTATTTAATATCACAGGCATTTTTAGACATTTTGCACGTTTGGATTAGGAATTATGTTGGAATACATTTTTATTGCTTTTTTCGCATTATCTCAGGATTCTAAGTACATTACTGTCAAATTGAGTAAAACATTACTTTTTGTTTTTGCAAACCCTACCAAATGTTTTTTTTTTTTCAGGAAAACTCTCTAAGATGCTATTTTTAAGGCATTATTATACATTTTGCATGTATATTTTTGGAGTTATGTTTAAAAAACTGACATTTTGAGTTTGACCAATATGAGGCCAGTAAAACCTGATTTTTGTATTAATGAACCTTTCCAAAATACCTGATTCCGGTAAAACTTACATAAATTCAATATTACAGGCTTTTTTAGACACATTTCATGTTTGGTATTGGAGTTATGATTATAAATCTTTCATATTTAGTATGACAGTTATACTGTTATATTGAATAAAAAACTAACTTGTGTCTTTGTGAACCTCACAAAAGATCATTTTTGTAGTACAACTAACAAAAATACATATCTCTAGGCATTATTAGCCATTTTGCATTTGTTGTTTAGAAGTTATGTTTGAATACATTTTTATTGCTTTTTTCGCATTATCTCAGGACTGTAAGACTTTTATATTTTATATTGAGTAAAAAACTC
Organism: Nerophis ophidion; assembly: GCF_033978795.1. Lineage (NCBI taxonomy): Eukaryota > Metazoa > Chordata > Actinopteri > Syngnathiformes > Syngnathidae > Nerophis > Nerophis ophidion. Next base: position 62,168,583 of record NC_084611.1, on the reverse strand, counting down.
CTTTTTGCATTTGCAAGATTTAAATAAGAATATGTTTCGAATAAAACTCCAAAAGATGCATTATTTCAGGCATTATTAGCCATTTTTCATGTGTGGTGTAGGAGTTATGTTTAAATAACTGTCATATTGAGTGTTACAATATACAGTCATATTGAGTAAAACCTAATTTTTGTATTTGCAAACCATAGAAAAACAACTGTATCTAGGAAAACTCACATGTATTCAATATCACAGGCATTTTTAGACATTTTGCACGTTTAGATTAGGAATTATGTTGGAATACATTTTTATTGCTTTTTTTGCATTATCTCAGGATTCTAAGTACATTACTGTCAAATTGAGTAAAACATTACTTTTTGTTTTTGCAAACCCTACCAAATGTTTTTTTTTCAGGAAAACTCTCTAAGATGCTATTTTTCCAGACATTATTAGACATTTTGCATGTATATTTTTGGAGTTATGTTTAAAAAACTGACATTTTGATTTTGACCAATATGAGGCCAGTAAAACCTGATGTTTGTATTTGTGAACCTTTCCAAAATACCTGATTCCGGTAAAACTCACATAAATTCAATATTACAGGCTTTTTTAGACACATTTCATGTTTGGTTTTGGAGTTATGATTATAAACCTTTCATATTTAGTATGACAGTTATACTGTTATATTGAATAAAAAACTAACTTGTGTCTTTGTGAACCTCACAAAAGATCATTTTTGTAGTACAACTAACAAAAATACATATCTCTAGGCATTATTAGCCATTTTGCATTTGTTGTTTAGAAGTTATGTTTGAATACATTTTTATTGCTTTTTTCGCATTATCTCAGGACTGTAAGACTTTTATAGTCATATTGAGTAAAAAACTCCTTTTTGCATTTGCAAGATTTAAATAAGAATATGTTTCGAATAAAACTCCAAAAGATGCATTATTTCAGGCATTATTAGCCATTTTTCATGTGTGGTGTAGGAGTTATGTTTAAATAACTGTCATATTGAGTGTTACAGTATACAGTCATATTCAGTAAAACCTAATTTTTGTATTTGCAAACCATAGAAAAACAACTGTATCCAGGAAAACTCACATGTATTCAATATTACAGGCATTTTTAGACATTTTGCACGTTTGGATTAGGAATTATGTTGGAATACATTTTTATTGCTTTTTTCGCATTATCTCAGGATTCTAAGTACATTACCGTCAAATTGAGTAAAACCTTACTTTTTGTTTTTGCAAACCCTACCAAATGTTTTTTTTTTTTCAGGAAAACTCTCTAAGAAGCTATTTTTCAGACATTATTAGACATTTTGCATGTATTTTTTTGGAGTTATGTTTAAAAAACTGACATTTTGATTTTGACCAATATGAGGCCAGTAAAACCTGATGTTTGTATTTGTGAACCTTTCCAAAATACCTGATTCCGGTAAAACTCACATAAATTCAATATTACAGGCTTTTTTAGACACATTTCATGTTTGGTTTTGGAGTTATGATTATAAACCTTTCATATTTAGTATGACAGTTATACTGTTATATTGAATAAAAAACTAACTTGTGTCTTTGTGAACCTCACAAAAGATCATTTTTGTAGTACAACTAACAAAAATACATATCTCTAGGCATTACTAGCCATTTTGCATTTGTTGTTTAGAAGTTATGTTTGAATACATTTTTATTGCTTTTTTCGCATTATCTCAGGACTGTAAGACTTTTATAGTCATATTGAGTAAAAAACTCCTTTTTGCATTTGCAAGATTTAAATAAGCATATGTTTCGAATAAAACTCCAAAAGATGCATTATTTCAGGCATTATTAGCCATTTTTCATGTGTGGTGTAGGAGTTATGTTTAAATAACTGTCATATTGAGTGTTACAATATACAGTCATATTGAGTAAAACCTAATTTTTGTATTTGCAAACCATAGAAAAACAACTGTATCTAGGAAAACTCACATGTATTTAATATCACAGGCATTTTTAGACATTTTGCACGTTTGGATTAGGAATTATGTTGGAATACATTTTTATTGCTTTTTTCGCATTATCTCAAGATTCAAAGTACATTACTGTCAAATTGAGTAAAACATTACTTTTTTTTTTTCAAACCCTACCAAATGGTTTTTTTCAGGAAAACTCTCTAAGATGCTATTTTTCAGGCATTATTAGACATTTTGCATGTATATTTTTGGAGTTATGTTTAAAAAACTGACATTCTGAGTTTGACCAATATGAGGCCAGTAAAACCTGATTTTTGTATTTGTGAACCTTTGCAAAATACCTGATTCCGGTAAAACTCACAAAAATTCAATATTACAGGCTTTTTTTTAGAGAAATTTCATGTTTGGTTTTGGAGTTATGATTATAAACCTTTCATATTTAGTATGACAGTTATACTGTTATATTGAATAAAAAACTAACTTGTGTCTTTGTGAACCTCACAAAAGATCATTTTTGTAGTACAACTAACGAAAATACATATCTCTAGGGATTATTAGCCATTTTGCATGTGTTGTTTAGAAGTTATGTTTGAATACATTTTTATTGCTTTTTTCGCATTATCTCAGGACTGTGAGACTTTTATAGTCATATTGAGTAAAAAACTCCTTTTTGCATTTGCAAGATTTAAATAAGGATATGTTTCGAATAAAACTCCAAAAGATGCATTATTTCAGGCATTATTAGCCATTTTTCATGTGTGGTGTAGAAGTTATGTTTAAATAACTGTCATATTGAGTGTTACAGTATACAGTCATATTCAGTAAAACCTAATTTTTGTATTTGCAAACCATAGAAAAACAACTGTATCTAGGAAAACTCACATGTATTCAATATTACAGGCATTTTTAGACATTTTGCACATTTGGATTAGGAATCATGTTGGAATACATTTTTATTGCTTTTTTCGCATTATCTCAGGATTCTAAGTACATTACTGTCAAATTGAGTAAAACATTACTTTTTGTTTTTGCAAACCCTACCAAATGTTTTTTTTTTCAGGAAAACTCTCTAAGATGCTATTTTTCAGGCATTATTAGACATGTTGCATGTATATTTTTGGAGTTATGTTTAAAAAAACTGACATTTTGAGTTTGAACAATATGAGCTCAGTAAAACCTGATTTTTGTATTTGTGAACCCTTCCAAAATACCTGATTCCGGTAAAACTTACATAAATTCAATAATACAGGCTTTTTTAGACAAATTTCATGTTTGGTTTTGGAGTTATGATTATAAACCTTTCATATTTAGTATGACTGTTATACTAATATATTGAATAAAAAACTAACTTGTGTCTTTGTGAACCTCACAAAAGATCATTTTTGTAGTACAACTAACAAAAATACATATCTCTAGGCATTATTAGCCATTTTGCATGTGTTGTTTAGAAGTTATGTTTGAATACATTTTTATTGCTTTTTTCGCATTATCTCAGGATTGTAAGACTATTATAGTCATATTGAGTAAAAAACTCCTTTTTGCATTTGCAAGATTTAAAAAAGCATATGTTTCGAATAAAACTCCAAAAGATGCATTATTTCAGGCATTATTAGCCATTTTTCATGTGTGGTGTAGGAGTTATGTTTAAATAACTGTCATATTGAGTGTTACAGTATACAGTCATATTCAGTAAAACCTAATTTTTGTATTTGCAAACCATAGAAAAACAACTGTATCTAGGAAAACTCACATGTATTCAATATTACAGGCATTTTTAGACATTTTGCACCTTTGGATTAGGAATCATGTTGGAATACATTTTTATTGCTTTTTTCGCATTATCTCAGGATTCTAAGTACATTACTGTCAAATTGAGTAAAACATTACTTTTTGTTTTTGCAAACCCTACCAAATGTTTTTTTTTCAGGAAAACTCTCCAAGATGCTATTTTTCAGGCATTATTAGACATTTTGCATGTATATTTTTGGAGTTATGTTTAAAAAACTGACATTTTGATTTTGACCAATATGAGGCCAGTAAAACCTGATGTTTGTATTTGTGAACCTTTCCAAAATACCTGATTCCGGTAAAACTCACATAAATTCAATATTACAGGCTTTTTTAGACACATTTCATGTTTGGTTTTGGAGTTATGATTATAAACCTTTCATATTTAGTATGACAGTTTTACTGTTATATTGAATAAAAAACTGACTTGTGTCTTTGTGAACCTCACAAAAGATCATTTTTGTAGTACAACTAACAAAAATACACATCTCTAGGCATTATTAGCCATTTTGCATGTGTCGTTTAGAAGTTATATTTGAATACATTTTTATTGCTTTTTTCGCATTATCTCAGGATTATAAGACTATTATAGTCATATTGAGTAAAAAACTCCTTTTTGCATTTGCAAGATTTAAAAAAGCATATGTTTCGAATAAAACTCCAAAAGATGCATTATTTCAGGCATTATTAGCCATTTTTCATGTGTGGTGTAGGAGTTATGTTTAAATAACTGTCATATTGAGTGTTACAATATACAGTCATATTGAGTAAAACCTAATTTTTGTATTTGCAAACCATAGAAAAACAACTGTATCTAGGAAAACTCACATGTATTCAATATCACAGGCATTTTTAGACATTTTGCACGTTTGGATTAGGAATTATGTTGGAATACATTTTTATTGCTTTTTTCGCATTATCTCAGGATTCAAAGTACATTACTGTCAAATTGAGTAAAACATTACTTTTTGTTTTTGCAAACCCTACCAAATGGGTTTTTTCAAGAAAACTCTCTAAGATGCTATTTTTCAGGCATTATTAGACATGTTGTATGTTTATTTTTGGAGTTATGTTTAAAAAACTGACATTTTGAGTTTGACCAATATGAGGCCAGTAAAACCTGATTTTTGTATTTGTGAACCTTTCCAAAATACCTGATTCCGGTAAAACTTACATAAATTCAATATTACAGGCTTTTTTAGACACATTTCATGTTTGGTTTTGGAGTTATGATTATAAACCTTTCATATTTAGTATGACAGTTATACTGTTATATTGAATAAAAAACTAACTTTTGTCTTTGTGAACCTCACAAAAGATAATTTTTGTAGTACAACTAACAAAAATACATATCTCTAGGCATTATTAGCCATTTTGCATGTGTTGTTTAGAAGTTATGTTTGAATACATTTTATTGCTTTTTTCGCATTATCTCAGGACTGTAAGACTTTTATAGTCATATTGAGTAAAAAACTCCTTTTTGCATTTGCAAGATTTAAAAAAGCATATGTTTCGAATAAAACTCCAAAAGATGCATTATTTCAGGCATTATTAGCCATTTTTCATGTGTGGTGTAGGAGTTATGTTTAAATAACTGTCATATTGAGTGTTACAGTATACAGTCATATTGAGTAATACCTCATTTTTGTATTTTCAAACCATAGAAAAACAACTGTATCTTGTAAAACTCACAAGTATTCAATATTACAGGCATTTTTAGACAATTTGCACGTTTGGATTAGGAATCATGTTGGAATACATTTTTATTGTTTTTTTCGCATTATCTCTGGATTCTAAGTACATTACTGTCAAATTGAGTAAAACATTACTTTTTGTTTTTGCAAACCCTACCAAATGTTTTTTTTTTCAGGAAAACTCTCTAAGATGCTATTTTTCAGACATTATTAGACATTTTGCATGTATATTTTTGGAGTTATGTTTAAAAAACTGACATTGTGATTTTGACCAATATGAGGCCAGTAAAACCTGATGTTTGTATTTGTGAACCTTTCCAAAATACCTGATTCCGGTAAAACTCACATAAATTCAATATTACAGGCTTTTTTAGATAAATTTCATGTTTGGTTTTGGAGTTATGATTATAAACCTTTCATATTTAGTATGACAATTATACTGTTATATTGAATAATAAACTAACTTGTGTCTTTGTGAACCTCACAAAATATCATTTTTGTAGTACAACTAACAAAAATACATATCTCTAGGCTTTATTAGCCATTTTGCATGTGTTGTTTAGAAGTTATGTTTGAATACATTTTTATTACTTTTTTCGCATTATATCAGGACTGTAAGACTTTTATAGTCATATTGAGTAAAAAACTCCTTTTTGCATTTGCAAGATTTAAATAAGCATATATTTCGAATAAAACTCCAAAAGATGCATTATTTCAGGCATTATCAGCCATTTTTCATGTCTGGTGTAGGATTTATGTTTAAATAACTGTCATATTGAGTGTTACAGTATACAGTCATATTCAGTAAATCCTAATTTTTGTATTTGCAAACCATAGAAAAACAACTGTATCTAGGAAAACTCACATGTATTCAATATTACAGGCATTTTTAGACATTTTGCACGTTTGGATTAGGAATTATGTTGGAATACATTTTTATTGCTTTTTTCGCATTATCTCAGGATTCTAAGTACATTACTGTCAAATTGAGTAAAACATTACTTTTTGTTTTTGCAAACCCTACCAAATGTTTTTTTTTCAGGAAAACTCTCTAAGATGCTATTTTTAAGGCATTATTATACATTTTGCATGTATATTTTTGGAGTTATGTTTAAAAAACTGACATTTTGAGTTTGACCAATATGAGGCCAGTAAAACCTGATTTTTGTATTAATGAACCTTTCCAAAATACCTGATTCCGGTAAAACTTACATAAATTCAATATTACAGGCTTTTTTAGACACATTTCATGTTTGGTATTGGAGTTATGATTATAAATCTTTCATATTTAGTATGACAGTTATACTGTTATATTGAATAAAAAACTAACTTGTGTCTTTGTGAACCTCACAAAAGATCATTTTTGTAGTACAACTAACAACAATACATATCTCTAGGCATTATTAGCCATTTTGCATGTGTTGTTTAGAAGTGATGTTTGAATACATTTGTATTGCTTTTTTCGCATTATCTCAGGATTGTAAGACTATTATAGTCATATTGAGTAAAAAAATGCTTTTTGCATTTGCAAGATTTAAAAAAGCATATGTTTCGAATAAAACTCCAAAAGATGCATTATTTCAGGCATTATTAGCCATTTTTCATGTGTGGTGTAGGAGTTATGTTTAAATAACTGTCATATTGAGTGTTACAATATACAGTCATATTGAGTAAAACCTAATTTTTGTATTTGCAAACCATAGAAAAACAACTGTAGATAGTAAAACTCACATGTATTCAATATTACAGGCATTTTTAGACAGTTTGTACGTTTGGATTAGGAATCATGTTGGAATACATTTTTATTGTTTTTTTCGCATTATCTCAGGACTGCAAGACTTCTATAGTCATATTGAGTAAAAAACTCCTTTTTGCATTTGCAAGATTTAAAAAAGCATATGTTTCGAATAAAACTCCAAAAGATGCATTATTTCAGGCATTATTAGCCATTTTTCATGTGTGGTGTAGGAGTTATGTTTAAATAACTGTCATATTGTGTGTTACAGTATACAGTCATATTCAGTAAAACCTAATTTTTGTATTTGCAAACCATAGAAAAACAACTGTATCTTGGAAAACTCACATGTATTCAATATCACAGGCATTTTTAGACATTTTGCACATTTGGATTAGGAATTATGTTGGAATACATTTTTATTGCTTTTTTCGCATTATCTCAGGATTCTAAGTACATTACTGTCAAATTGAGTAAAACATTACTTTTTGTTTTTGCAAACCCTACCAAATTTTTTTTTTCAGGAAAACTCTCTAAGATGCTATTTTTCAGGCATTATTAGACATGTTGTATGTTTATTTTTGGAGTTATGTTTAAAAAACTGACATTTTGAGTTTGACCAATATGAGGCCAGTAAAACCTGATTTTTGTATTTGTGAACCTTTCCAAAATACCTGATTCCGGTAAAACTCACATAAATTCAATATTACAGGCTTTTTTAGACACATTTCATGTTTGGTTTTGGAGTTATGATTATAAACCTTTCATATTTAGTATGACAGTTATACTGTTATATTGAATAAAAAACTAACTTGTGTCTTTGTGAACCTCACAAAAGATCATTTTTGTAGTACAACTAACAAAAATACATATCTCTAGGCATTATTAGCCATTTTGCATGTGTTGTTTAGAAGTTATGTTTGAATACATTTTTATTGCTTTTTTCTCATTATCTCAGGATTGTAAGACTATTATAGTCATATTGAGTAAAACAATATTTTTTGCATTTGCAAGATTTAAAAAAGCATATGTTTCGAATAAAACTCCAAAAGATGAATTATTTCAGGCATTATTAGCCATTTTTCATGTGTGGTGTAGGAGTTATGTTTAAATAACTGTCATATTGTGTGTTACAGTATACAGTCATATTCAGTAAAACCTAATTTTTGTATTTGCAAACCATAGAAAAACAACTGTATCTTGGAAAACTCACATGTATTCAATATCACAGGCATTTTTAGACATTTTCCACTTTTGGATCAGGAATTATGTTGGAATACATTTTTATTGCTTTTTTCGCATTATCTCAGGATTCTAAGTACAATACTGTCAAATTGAGTAAAACATTACTTTTTGTTTTTGCAAACCCTACCAAATGTGGCGTTTTTTTTCAGTAAAACTCTCTAGATGCATTTTTTTAGGCATTATTAGACATTTTACATGTATATTTTTGGAGTTATGTTTCAAAAACTGACATTTTGAGTTTGACCAATATGAGGCCATTAAAACCTGATTTTTGCATTTGTGAACCTTTCCAAAATACCTGATTCCGGTAAAACTCACATGCATTCAATATTACAGGCTTTTTTAGACAAATTTCATGTTTGGTTTTGGAGTTATGATTATAAACCTTTCATATTTAGTATGAACAGTTATACTGTTATATTGAATAAAAAACTAACTTGTGTCTTTGTGAACCTCACAAAAGATCATTTTTGTAGTACAACTAACAAAAATACATATCTCTAGGCATTATTAGCCATTTTGCATGTGTTTGAATACATTTGTATTGCTTTTTTTGCATTATCTCAGGATTGTAAGACTATTATAGTCATATTGAGTAAAAAAATACTTTTTGCATTTGCAAGATTTAAAAAAGCATATGTTTCGAATAAAACTCCAAAAGATGCATTATTTCAGGCATTATTAGCCATTTTTTCATGTGTGGTGTAGGAGTTATGTTTAAATAACTGTCATATTGAGTGTTACAATATACAGTCATATTGAGTAAAACCTAATTTTTGTATTTGCAAACCATAGAAAAACAACTGTATCCAGTACAACTCACATGTATTCAATATTACAGGCATTTTTAGACAATTTGTGTGTTTGGATTAGGAATCATTTTGGAATACATTTTTATTGCTTTTTTCGCATTATCTCAAGATTCGAAGTACATTACTTTCAAATTGAGTAAAAAAAATACTTTTTGTTTTTGCATACCCTACCAAATATTTGTTTTTCAGGAAAACTCTCAAAGATGCATTCCTTCAGGCATTATTAGACATTTTGCATGTGTATTTTTGGACTTATGTTACAAAAACTGACATTTTGAATTTGACCAATATGAGGCCAGTAAAACCTGATTTTTGTATTTGTGAACCTTTCCAAAATGCCTGATTCCGGTAAAACTCACATAAATTCAATATTACAGGCTTTTTTAGACAAATTTCATGTTTGGTTTTGGAGTTATGATTATAAACCTTTCATATTTAGTATGACAGTTATACTGTTATATTGAATAAAAAAACTAACTTGTTTCTTTGTGAACCTCACAAAAGATGATTTTTCTATTACAACTAACAAAAATAAATATCTCTACGCATTATTAGCCATTTTGTATGTGTTGTTTAAAAGTTATGTTTGAATACATTTTTATTGCTTTTTTCGCATTATCTCAGGACTGTAAGACTTTTATAGTCATATTGAGTAAAAAACTCCTTTTTGCATTTGCAAGATTGAGTGTTACAGTATACATCCATATTGAGTAAAACCTGAATTTTCTATTTGCAAACCATAGAAAAACAACTGTATCTAGTAAAACTCACATTTATTTAATATCACAGCCATTTTTAGACATTTTCCACGTTTGGATTAGGAATTTCGTTGTAATAGGGACGGCGTGGCGCAGTGGAAGAGTGGTCGTGCGCAACCCGCGGGACGCTGGTTCAATCCCCACCTAGTACCAACCTCGTCATGTTCGTTGTGTCCTGAGCAAGACACTTCACCCTTGTTCCTTATGGATGCTGGTTAGCGCCTTGCATGGCAGCTCCCTCCATCAGTGTGTGAAATTGTGTGTGAATGGGTAAATGTAGTAGTGTCAAAGCGCTTTGAGTACCTTGAAGGTAGAAAAGCACTATACAATTACAACCCAGAGAATACATTTGTATTGCTCTTTTTGCATTATCTCAGGATTTTAAGTACATTACTGTCAAATTGGGTAAAACATTTCTTTTTGTTTTTGCACACTTTACAGAATGTTTTTTTTCCAGTAAAACTCACAATGATACATTTCTTCAGGCATTTTTTTGTAATTTTGCATGTGTATTTTTGGAGATATGGTTCAAAAATTGTCTTATTGAGTGTGACCAATGTGAGGCCAGTAAAACCAAATGTTTGTATTTGTGAACCTTTCCAAAATACCTAATTCAGGTAAAACTCACAGAAAGTCAATATTACAGGCTTTTTTAGACGGATTTCATGTTTGGTTTTGGAGTTATGTTTATGAACCTTTCATATTTAGTATGACAGTTATACTGTTATATTGAATAAAAAAAAAAATGTACCTTTGCAAACACTGTAAAAATAAATTCTGTAAAAAAAACGGTCATTTACTGGCAGCTACGGCTGCCAAACAAAAACCAGAAAATTAAAGTAAAACATTGTAAACCAAATAATGATCAAAAATATTATATTTACAGAAATTTTCATGAAACGTTGTGGGGAGAAATATCGTAATTTAACAGATTTTTACTAAATTATTAAGATCAACCACCTTTAATAAAGTGACGATGCAAACAGTTCTGCAGAAAAATACCTTTATTCTTCAGAGTTTTTCCAAATTATTACGATCAACCACCTTTAGTGAAGTGACAATGCTGGCGGTTCCACAGAAAACTACCATTGTTTAACATATTTTTTCTGAATTGTTAGGATCAGGGGTGTCTCATGCACTTAACCAGGGGGCCACTGGATGCAGGAAATTGATACAAAATAGGTTAACCTTGCATGAATGGCTATCCCACCCTAGCAACATACTTACCATTTCACCGCGAGAATTTCACTGACCCTCACGTAGGGTTGACTCAAAGCTTGACCGGGCGAATATGACACATAGCACCGTGGTGGGTGTTTTTGAACGCTCATTAACCAAATTACCAGCGTGCCAATTGAGGCATATGATGTGAACGGTTTTGTTGTGCATATGAAAAGGGACTGCAAGATATACTTGGTCAACAGCCACACAGGTCACACTGACGGTGGCTGTACAAACAACTTTAACACTGTTACAAATATGCACCGCACTGTGAAACCACATCGAACAAGAATGATAAACACATTTCAGGAAAACATCCTCAGTGTAATAAAACATAAAAACAACATAACAAATACCCAGAAGGGCATGCAGCGCTGACTCTGAACCCCGCGCCCCAAAACATCACCGCCCCCCTCCGTACGTTTGTTGAGGTGGGCAAGGTTAGGTAGTGGGGGTATATATTGTAACACATGGAATTCTAGGTATTGTTTCTGTTGTGTTAATGTTGTGTTACGGTGACGATGTTCTCCTGAAATGTGTTTGTCATTCTTGTTTGATGTTGCTCCACAGTGTGGCGCATATTTGTAACATTGTTAAAGTTGTTTGTACGGCCACCGTCAGTGTGATCTGTATGCCTGTTGACTGTTGATTAAGAATGTCTTGCAGTATTTCATGTATGTCATATTACAGTTTGAGCATAAACCTTTTATAAGAGGCTACACATATTTTTCGACTTCAATGTGAAAATACACATAAATCTTAAAACATTTTGATTTACCTTAAAATTACATATAAAACTGTTTGATTGTTAGTATGGGCAAATACTTTTATATAACAAGTGACATATTTAATTAAAAATAATTACTGTAATTTTACATGAAATTGAAAGTAATTTGAGAAAACAGAAAATAATACGTATGATTAATTTGGTATTTTTCTGTAAAAAAATAGGAACATACATAGATTGTCATTAATGGCATATTACTTAAAATAACAGGCGGTTTGAAAAATTACAGTAGAAATTTAGAGTAAACTAACCATAAAAAAAAGGGACGGCGTGGCGCAGTGGGGAGAGTGGCCGTGCGCAACCTGAGCGTCCCTGGTTCAATTCCCACCTAGTCCCAACCTCGTCACGTCCGTTGTGTCCTGAGCAAGACACTTCACCCTTGCTCCTGATGGGTGCTGGTTGGCGCCTTGCATGGCAGCTCCCTCCATCAGTGTGTGAATGTGTGTGTGAATGGGTAAATGTGGAAGTAGTGTCAAAGCGCTTTGAGTACCTTGAAGGTAGAAAAGCGCTATATAAGTACAACCCATTTATTCATTTATTTAACTCACAAAGATACATTTTTTCAGATATTTTTTTGTAATTTTGCATGTGTATTTTTGGAAATATGGTTCAAAAACTGTCTTATTGAGTGTGACCAATGTGAGGCCAGTAAAACCACATTTTTGTATTTGTGAACCTTTCCAAAATACCTAATTCAGGTAAAACTCACATAAAGTCAATATGACAGGCTTTTTTAGACAGATTTCATGTTTGGTTTTGGAGTTATGTTTATGAACCTTTCATATGTATTATAACAGTTATACTGTTATAATGAATAAAAAAAAAACGTGTATCTTTGCAAACACTGTAAAAATAAATTCTGTAAAAAAATGTTCATTTACAAACAAAAACCATAAATTTAAAGTAAAACATTGTAAACCAAATAATGATCAAAAACATTATATTTACAGAAATTTTCATGAAACGTTTTGGGGAGAAATATCGTAATTTTACAGATTTTTACTAAATTATTAAAATCAACCACCTTTCATAAAGTGACCATGAAAACAGTTCTGCAGAAAAATACCTTTATTCTTCAGAGTTTATCCAAATTATTACAATCAACCACCTTTAGTGAAGTGACAATGCTGGTGGTTCCACAGAAAAATACCTTTGTTAAACAGATTTTTTCTGAATTGTTAGGATGAGGGATATCTCAATCACTTTACCAGGTGGCCACTGGATGCAGGAAATTAAACAAAGTGGGTTAACCTTGCATGAATCGCTATCCCAACCTAGCAACATACTTACCAATCCCTTCATTTCACCGCGAGAATTTCATTAACCCTCATATAGGATTGACTCAAAGTTAGACCGGGGAATATGGTGGGTTTTTTGTACACTCATTCACCAAATCATCAGCGTGCCAAATGATGCATGTGATGTGCACGGTACTGCTGTGCATATGACAGTGACTGCAAGATATATTTGGTCAACAGCCACACAGGTCACACTGACGGTGGCTGTAGAAAAAACTTTAACACTGTTACAAATATGCACCACACTGTGAACCCACATCGAACAAGAATGATAAACACATTTCAGGAAAACATCTTCACTGTAATAAAACATAAACACAACATAACAAATACCCACAAGCCCATGCAGCGCTGACTCTTCCGGGCTACACCCCTGCTCCCACCCAACTCTGCGCCCCAAAACATCACCGCCCCCCTCCGTGCGTTGGTTGAGGTGGGCGGGGTTAGGTGGTGGGGGTGTACATTGTAACACATGTAATTCTGGGTATTGTTTCTGTTGTGTTAATGTTGTGTAACGGTGAAGATGTTCTCCTGAAATGTGTTTGTCATACTTGTTTGATGTGGCTCCACAGTGTGGCGCATATTTGTAACATTGTTAAAGTTGTTTGTATGGCCACCGTCAGTGTGATCTGTAAGGCTGTTGACTGTATATTAAGTATGTCTTGCAGTCACTCATGTATGTCATATTACAGGGAAAAAAATGTAATTGTTAGTTTGGGCATAAACCTTTAATAAGAGGCTGCATATATTTTTCGACTTCAATGTGAAAATACACATAAATATTAAAAAAATTTGATTTACCTTAAAATTACATATAAAACTGTTAGATTGTTAGTATGGACAAATAATTTTATATAACAAGCTACATATTTAATTAAAGTTAATTACTGTAATTTTACATGAAATTGAAAGTAATTTGAGAAAACAGAAAATAATATGTATAATTAATTTGGTATTTTTCTGTAAAAAAATAGGAATATACATAGTTTTTCATTAATGGCATATTACTTAAAATAACAGGTAGTTTGTTTATTTACAGATAATGTCTTCAATTCTACAGTTTTATAACCTATTTAAAAAAATTGAAAAATCACAGTAGAAATTTAGAGTAAACTAACCATAAAAATCAGATTTTTTTTTTACAGTGCACCCTACAAAAGATAATTTTTTGCTACAACTAACAAAGATACAAATCTCTAGGCATTAATAGCCGTTTTGCATGTGTTGTTTAAAAGTTGTGTTTGAAAACATTTTTATTGCTTTTTTCGCATTATCTCAGGATTCTAAGATTATTATTGTCATATTGAGTAAAACAACTATTTTTTGCATTGCAAAGATTTAAAAAAGCAATCGTTTCGAGTAAAACTCCCAAAGATGCATTATTTCAGGCATTATTAGCCATTTTTCATGTGTGGTGTAGGTGTTATATTTAAATAACTGTCATATTGAGTGTTACAGTATACAGTCATATTTAGTAAAACCTAATTTTTGTATTTGCAAACCATAGAAAAGCAACTGTATCTAGTAAAACTCACATGGATTCTATATTACAGGCATTTTTAGACAATTTGGAAGTTAGGATTAGGAATATGTTGGAATACATCTTTATTGCTCTTTTTGCATTATCTCACAATTTTAAGAAGATTACTGTCAAATTGTGTAAAACATTTCTTTTTGTTTTTGCAAACCTAACAAAAAATGTTTTTTCCAGTATAACTTACAATGATACATTTCTTCAGGCAAACATTGTAAACCAACTAATGATCAAAAACATTATATTTACAGAAATTTTCATGAAACATTTTGGGGTGAAATATTGTAATTTTATAGATTTTTACTAAATTATTAAGATCAACCACCTTTAATAAAGTGACGATGCAAACAGTTCTGCAGAATAATACCTTTATACTTCAGAGATTTTCCAAATTATTACGATCAACCACCTTTAGTGTAGTGACAATGCTGGCGGGTCCACAGAAAAATACCATTGTTTTACAGATTTTTTCTGAATTGTTAGGATCAGGGGTGTCTCATCGACTTTACCGGGGGGGGGGGGGGGGGGGGGGGGGGGTACTGGATGCAGGAACTTGATGCAAAGTGGATTCACCTTGCATGAATGGCTATCCCACCCTAGCAACATACTTACCGATCCTACCATTTCACCGCGACAATTTTACTGACCCTCATGTAGGATTGACCCAAAGTCTGGCCAGGCGACTCTGACACGTAGTACCATAGTGCGTATTTTTGTGCAGTCATTCAACAAATCATCAGCATGCCAACTGATGAGTGTGATGCGCACGGTATTGTCGTGCAAATAATTGTGACTGCAAGACATACTTGGTCAACAGCCAAAAGAAATGTTTTACCCAATTTGACAGTAATGTACTTAAAATCCTGAGATAATGCAAAAAGAGCAATACAAATGTATTCTCTGGGTCTTAATTGTATAGTGCTTTTCTACCTTCAAGGTACTCAAAGCACTTTGACACTACTACATTTACCCATTCACACACAATTTCACACACTGATGGAGGGAGCTGCCATGCAAGGCGCTAACCAGCACCCATCAGGAACAAGGGTGAAGTGTCTTGCTCAGGACACAACGAACATGACGAGGTTGGTACTAGGTAGGGATTGAACCAGCGTCCCGCGGGTTGCGCACGGCCACTCTTCCACTGCGCCACGCCGTCCCTATTCAGACATAATTCCTAATCCAAGCGTGGAAAATGTCTAAAAATGGCTGTGATATTAAATAAATGTGAGTTTTACCAGATACATTTGTTTTTCTATGGTTTGCAAATACAAAATTCAGGTTTTACTCAATATGGATGTATACTGTAAAACTCAATATGACAGTTATTTAAACAAAACTCCTACACCACACATGAAAAATGGTTTATAATGCCTGAAATAATGCATCTTTGGGAGTTAAACTCGGAACATATGCTTTTTTAAATCTTGAAAATGCAAAAGGTAGTTTTTTACTCAATATGACTATAATGTTCTTAGAATCCTGAGATAATGCAAAAAAAAAACAATTAAAATTTATTCAAACATAACTTCCAAACAACACATGCAAAATGGCTAATAAGCCTAGAGATATGTATTTTCGTTAGTTGTACAAGAAAAAATATCTTTTGTAAGGTTTGCAAAGACAAAAGTTAGTTGTTTTATTCAATATAACAGTATAACTGCCATACTAAATATAAAAAGTTAATAATCATAACTCCAAAACCAAACATGAAATTTCTCTAAAAAAGCCTGTAATATTGAATTTATGTGAGTTTTAGCAGAATCAGGTATTTTGGAAATGTTCACAAATACAGAAATTTGGTTTTACTGGCCTCATATGGGTCACACTCAAAATTACAATTTTGAAACTTAACTCCAAAAGTAGAAATGCAAAATGTCTATAATGCCTGAAGAAATGTATCTTTGAGAGTTTTCCTGGGAAAAAAAACATTTGGTAAGGTTTGCAAAAACAAAAAGTATTTTTTTACTAAATTTGACAGTATTGTACTTAGAATCCTGAGATAATGCAAAAAAATAAAAATAAAATTGTATTCCAACATAATTCCTAATCCAAACGTGCAAAATGTCTAAAAATGCTTGTCATATTGAATGCATGTAAGTTTTACTAGATACAGTTGTTTTTCTATGGTTTGCAAAAACAAATTTTAGGTTTTACTTAATATGACTGTATACTGTAACACTCAATATGATAGTTATTTAAACATAACTCCTACACCACACATGAAAAATGGCTTATACTGCCTGAAATAATGCATTTTTGGGAGTTTTACTAGGAACATATGCTTTTTTAAATTTTGCAAATGCAAAAAGTATTTTTTTTCTCAATATGACTATAATGTTCTTAGACTCCTGAGATAATGCGAAAAAAGCAATAAAAATGTTTTCAAACATAACTTCTAAACAACACATGCAAAATGGCTAATAATGCCTAGAGATATGTATTTTCGTTAGTTGTACTAGGAAAATGATCTTTTGTAAGGTTTGCAAAGACAAACAATAGTTTTTTTTACTCAATACATTAGTATAACTGTCATACAAAATATGAAAGGTTTATAATCATAACTCCAAAACCAACCATGCAATCTGTTTAAAAAAGCCTGTAATATTGAATTTATGTGAGTTTTACCAGAATCAGGTATTTTGGAAAGGTTCACAAATTCAAAAAATTAGGTGTTACTGGCCTCATATTGGTCACACTCAAAATGACAATTTTGAAAAATAACTCCAAAAGTAGAAATGCGAAATGTCTAATACTGCCTAAAGAAATGTATCTTTGAGAGTTTTCCTGAAAATCAAAACGTTTTGTAAGGTTTGCAAAAACAAAAAGGAATTTTTTTTACTAAATTTGACGGTGATGTACTTAGAATTCTGAGATAATGCGAAAAAAGCAATAAAAATGTATTCCAACACAATTCCTAATCCAAACGTGCAAAATGCTTAAAAATGCCTTTGATATTGAATAAATGTGAGTTTTACTAGATAGATTTTTTTTCTATGGTTGCAAATATAAAATTTAGGTTTAATTCAATATGACTGTATACTGTAACACTCAATATGACAGTTATTTAAACTTAACTCCTACACCACACATGAAAAATGGCTAATAATGCCTGAAAAAATGCATCTTTGGGAGTTTTACTCGAAACATATGCTTTTTTAAATCTTGCAAATGCAAAAAGTAGTTTTTTAGTCAATATGACTATAATGTTCTTAGAATCCTGAGATAATGCGAATAAAGCAAAAAAAAAATGTATTCAAACATAATGTCTAAACAACACATGCACAATGGCTAATAATGACTAGCGATATGTATTTTCGTTAGTTGTACTTGAAAAAAGATATTTTGTAAGGTTTGCAAAGACACAAGTTAGTTATTTTTATTCAATATAAAAGTATAACTGTCATACTAAATATGAAAGGTTTATAATCATAACTCCAAAACCAAACATGAAATATGTCTAAAGAAAAAGCCTGTAATATTGAATTTATGTGAGTTTTAGCAGAATCAGGTATCTTGGAAAGATTCACAAATACAAAAATTAGGTTTTACCGGCCTCAAAATGGTCACACTCAAAACGACAATTTTGAAACAAAACTCCAAAAGTAGAAATGCAAAATGTCTAATACTGCCTGAAGAAATGTATAGTTGAGAGTTTTCCTAGGAAAAAAAAACATTTGGTAAGGTTTGCAAAAACAAAAAGTAATTTTGTATTAAATTTGACGGTAATGTACGTAGAATCCTGAGATAATGCGAAAAAAGCAATAAAAATTTATTCCAACATAATTCCTAATCCAAACGTGCAAAATGTCTAAAAATGTCTGTGATATTGAATGAATGTGAGTTTTACTAGATACTGTTGTTTTTCTGTGGTTTGCAAATATAAAATTTAGGTTTTACTCAATGACTGTATACTGTAACACTCAATATGACAATTATTTAAACATAACTCCTACACCACACATGAAAAATGGCTAATAATGCCTAATATAATGCATCTTTGGGAGTTTTACTCGAAACATATGCTTTTTTAAATCTTGCAAATGCAAAAAGTAGATTTTTACTCAATATGACTATAATGTTCTTAGAATCCTGAGATAATGCGAAAAAAGCAATAAAAATGTATTCAAACATAACTTCTAAAGAACACATGCAAAAGGAATAATAATCCCTAGAGATATGTATTTGTGTTAGTTGTACTAGAAAATGATTTGATGTGAGGTTCACAAAAACACAAGTTAGTTTATTATTCAATATAACAGTATAACTGTCATACTAAATATGAAAGGTTTATAATCATAACTCCAAAACCAAACATGAAATGTGTCTAAAAAAGCCTGTAATATTGAATTTATGTAAGTTTTACCGGAATCAGGTATTTTGGAAAGGTTCACAAATACAAAAATCAGGTTTTATTGGCCTCATATTGGTCAAACTCAAAATGTCAGTTTTTTTAAACATAAATCCAAAAATATACATGCAAAATGTCTAATAATGCCTGAAAAATAGCATCTTAGAGAGTTTTCCTGAAAAAAAAAACATTTGGTAGGGTTTGCAAAAACAAAAAGGTAGTGTTTTACTCAATTTGACAGTAATGTACTTAGAATCCTGAGATAATGCGAAAAAAGCAATAAAAATGTATTCCAACATGATTCCTAATCCAAACGTACAAATTGTCTAAAAATGCCTGTAATATTGAATACTTGTGAGTTTTACTAGATACAGTTGTTTTTCTATGGTTTGCAAATAAAAAAATGAGGTTTTACTCAATATAACTGTATATTGTAACACTCAATATGACAGTTATTTAAACATAACTCCTACACCACACATGAAAAATGGCTAATAATGCCTGAAATAATGCATCTTTTGGAGTTTTATTCGAAACATATGCTTCTTTAAATCTTGCAATTGCAAAAAGTATTTTTTTACTCAATATGACTATAATAGTCTTACAATCCTGAGATAATGCGGAAAAAGCAATAAAAATGTATTCAAACATAACTTCTAAACAACACATGCAAAATGGCTAATAATGCCTAGAGATATGTATTTTTGTTAGTTGTACTACAAAAATGATCTTTTGTGAGGTTCACAAAGACACAAGTTAGTTTTTTATTCAATATAACAGTATAACTGTCATACTAAATATGAAAGGTTTATAATCATAACTCCAAAACCAAACATGAAATGTGTCTAAAAAAGCCTGTAATATTGAATTTATGTGAGTTTTACCGGAATCAGGTATTTTGAAAAGGTTCACAAATACAAAAATCAGGTTTTACTGGCCTCATATTGGTCAAACTCAAAATGTCAGTTTTTTAAACATAACTCCAAAAATAAACATACAACATGTCTAATAATGCCTGAAAAATAGCATCTTAGAGAGTTTTCCTGAAAAAAAAACGTTTGGTAGGGTTTGCAAAAACAAAAAGTAATGTTTTACTCAATTTGACAGTAATGTACTTCGAATCCTGAGATAATGCGAAAAAAACAATAAAAATGTATTCCAACATAATTCCTAATCCAAATGTGCAAAATGTCTAAAAATGCCTGTGATATTGAATACATGTGAGTTTCCCAAGATACAGTTGTTTTTCTATGGTTTGCAAATACAAAAATTAGGTTTTACTGAATATGACTGTATACTGTAACACACAATATGACAGTTATTTAAACATAACTCCTACACCACACATGAAAAATGGCTAATAATGCCTGAAATAGTGCATCTTTTGGAGTTTTATTCGAAACATATGCTTTTTTAAATCTTGCAAATGCAAAAAGGAGTTTTTTACTCAATATGACTATAAAAGTCTTACAGTCCTGAGATAATGCGAAAAAAGCAATAAAAATGTATTCCAACATGATTCCTAATCCAAACGTACAAATTGTCTAAAAATGCCTGTAATATTGAATACATGTGAGTTTTACTAGGTACAGTTGTTTTTCTATGGTTTGCAAATACAAAAATTAGGTTTTACTCAATATGACTGTATATTGTAACACTCAATATGACAGTTATTTAAACATAACTCCTACACCACACATGAAAAATGGCTAATAATGCCTGAAATAATGCATCTTTTGGAGTTTTATTCGAAACATATGCTTTTTTAAATCTTGCAAATGCAAAAAGTATTTTTTTACTCAATATGACTATAAGGGTCTTACAATCCTGAGATAATTCGAAAAAAGCAATACAAATGTATTCAAACATAACTTCTAAACAACACATGCAAAATGGCTAATAATGCCTAGAGATATGTATTTTTGTTAGTTGTACTACAAAAATGATCTTTTGTGAGGTTCACAAAGACACAAGTTAGTTTTTTATTCAATATAACAGTATAACTGTCATACTAAATATGAAAGATTTATAATCATAACTCCAAAACCAAACATGAAATGTGTCTAAAAAAGCCTGTAATATTGAATTTATGTAAGTTTTACCGGAATCAGGTATTTTGGAAAGGTTCATTAATACAAAAATCAGGTTTTACTGGCCTCATATTGGTCAAACTCAAAATGTCAGTTTTTTAAACATAACTCCAAAAATATACATGCAAAATGTCTAATAATGCCTGAAAAATAGCATCTTAGAGAGTTTTCCTGAAAAAAAAACATTTGGTAGGGTTTGCAAAAACAAAAAGTAATTTTTTACTCAATTTGACAGTAATGTACTTAGAATCCTGAGATAATGCGAAAAAAGCAATAAAAATGTATTCCAACATAATTCCTAATCCAAATGTGCAAAATGTCTAAAAATGCCTGTGATATTGAATACATGTGAGTTTTCCAAGATACAGTTGTTTTTCTATGGTTTGCAAATACAAAAATTAGGTTTTACTGAATATGACTGTATACTGTAACACACAATATGACAGTTATTTAAACATAACTCCTACACCACACATGAAAAATGGCTAATAATGCCTGAAATAATGCATCTTTTGGAGTTTTATTCGATACATATGCTTTTTTAAATCTTGCAAATGCAAAAAGGAGTTTTTTACTCAATATGACTATAAAAGTCTTACAGTCCTGAGATAATGCGAAAAAAGCAATAAAAATGTATTCCAACATGATTCCTAATCCAAACGTACAAATTGTCTAAAAATGCCTGTAATATTGAATACATGTGAGTTTTACTAGGTACAGTTGTTTTTCTATGGTTTGCAAATATAAATATTTGGTTTTACTCAATATGACTGTATATTGTAACACTCAATATAAGAGTTATTTTAACATAACTCCTACACCACACATGAAAAATGGCTAATAATGCCTGAAATAATGCATCTTTTGGAGTTTTATTCGAAACATATGCTTTTTTAAATCTTGCAAATGCAAAAAGTATTTTTTTACTCAATATGACTATAATAGTCTTACAATCCTGAGATAATGCGAAAAAAGCAATACAAATGTATTCAAACATAACTTCTAAACAACACATGCAAAATGGCTAATAATGCCTAGAGATATGTATTTTTGTTAGTTGTACTACAAAAATGATCTTTTGTGAGGTTCACAAAGACACAAGTTAGTTTTTTATTCAATATAACAGTATAACTGTCATACTAAATATGAAAGATTTATAATCATAACTCCAAAACCAAACATGAAATGTGTCTTAAAAAGCCTGTAATATTGAATTTATGTAAGTTTTACCGGAATCAGGTATTTTGGAAAGGTTCATTAATACAAAAATCAGGTTTTACTGGCCTCATATTGGTCAAACTCAAAATGTCAGTTTTTTAAACATAACTCCAAAAATATACATGCAACATGTCTAATAATGCCTGAAGGAATGCATCTTTGAGAGTTTTCCTGAAAAAAAAAACATTTGGTAGGGTTTGCAAAAACAAAAAGTAATGTTTTACTCAATTTGACAGTAATGTACTTAGAATCCTGAGATAATGCGAAAAAAGCAATAAAAATGTATTCCAACATAATTCCTAATCCAAATGTGCAAAATGTCTAAAAATGCCTGTGATATTGAATACATGTGAGTTTTCCAAGATACAGTTGTTTTTCTATGGTTTGCAAATACAAAAATTAGGTTTTACTGAATATGACTGTATACTGTAACACACAATATGACAGTTATTTAAACATAACTCCTACACCACACATGAAAAATGGCTAATAATGCCTGAAATAATGCATCTTTTGGAGTTTTATTCGAAACATATGCTTTTTTAAATCTTGCAAATGCAAAAAGGAGTTTTTTACTCAATATGACTATAAAAGTCTTACAGTCCTGAGATAATGCGAAAAAAGCAATAAAAATGTATTCCAACATGATTCCTAATCCAAACGTACAAATTGTCTAAAAATGCCTGTAATATTGAATACATGTGAGTTTTACTAGGTACAGTTGTTTTTCTATGGTTTGCAAATACAAAAATTAGGTTTTACTCAATATGACTGTATATTGTAACACTCAATATGACAGTTATTTAAACATAACTCCTACACCACACATGAAAAATGGCTAATAATGCCTGAAATAATGCATCTTTTGGAGTTTTATTCGAAACATATGCTTTTTTAAATCTTGCAAATGCAAAAAGTATTTTTTTACTCAATATGACTATAATAGTCTTAAAATCCTGAGATAATGCGAAAAAAGCAATACAAATGTATTCAAACATAACTTCTAAACAACACATGCAAAATGGCTAATAATGCCTAGAGATATGTATTTTTGTTAGTTGTACTACAAAAATGATCTTTTGTGAGGTTCACAAAGACACAAGTTAGTTTTTTATTCAATATAACAGTATAACTGTCATACTAAATATGAAAGATTTATAATCATAACTCCAAAACCAAACATGAAATGTGTCTAAAAAAGCCTGTAATATTGAATTTATGTAAGTTTTACCGGAATCAGGTATTTTGGAAAGGTTCATTAATACAAAAATCAGGTTTTACTGGCCTCATATTGGTCAAACTCAAAATGTTAGTTTTTTAAACATAACTCCAAAAATATACATGCAACATGTCTAATAATGCCTGAAGGAATGCATCTTTGAGAGTTTTCCTGAAAAAAAAAACATTTGGTAGGGTTTGCAAAAACAAAAAGTAATGTTTTACTCAATTTGACAGTAATGTACTTAGAATCCTGAGCTAATGCGAAAAAAGCAATAAAAATGTATTCCAACATAATTCCTGTGGTGTATTAATGTGCATGCTGACTCAGCGTTGTTTGTCCTGACTGACTTGCCGTAGTTGAGTTGTGTCTATTTAGCATGCTCACCAAGTGCTGTACATTGAGTGTTGATGATCCCTCTCTAGAGTGTATGCTACTGCTACTCCCAAGTCATATATATAAAAGTTACTAAACGTGTGTGCTACCTCGTTATTTGAATACATAACATATTGGCGACGAGGATAATCGGTTTATGAGTGTTCCTTGCAGTTTTGTTTTTTTTTGGAAGTGAAGATGGCATACTTTTCTCAGCGACCAGACGAGTTTAAACCTGAGATTGAATCATGGTCAGCCTACATTGAGCGCATGGAGTTGCTGTTTGAAGCCCATGATGTCGATGATGAAAAGAGGGTCCCATTGTTGTTGAGTTCAGTGGGAGCAGTGACATATGGACTTCTTCGCAATTTGGTTCAGCCTGATTTGCCCAAAAACAAAACATTTGACCAGATTGTGGACACTCTGAAAGACTATTATGAGCCAAAGCCGTTGGTTATTGCCGAACGCTTCAGGTACCGCAAGTGTGTTCAGAAAAGCAACCAGACGGTTACGGAATATGCCGCTGAGCTGCGTCAATTAGCTGCAAAGTGTGATTTTGGTGACAGACTGGATGAGGCTCTGCGTGATGGCTTTGTCAGCGGGGTCAGTTCTGAGGCATGTCAACGCAAGTTGCTCTCGGAGGACAGACTGACTTTTGCAAGAGCTGTGGAGCTGGCTGTCAACATGGAGACGGCCCACCGCGACGCACAGCAGTTGAGGAAGGGTGATGACGTCACTTCAGCTGTTCACAAGGTAAAGGAGAGGCAAAGACGGCGCTCGCCTTCAAAACAAGAGACATGCTACAGATGCAAAGGCAAGAATCATAATGCAAGTGACTGTTACTACAAGAATGCAAAGTGTCATAAATGTGATAAAATAGGGCACATACAGAAAGCATGTAGATCTGGAGGCCCAGCACGTGAAAATAAATATGATAAAAAGGGGAAGAAAAGCAGTGAGCGAAGAGAGGAGAGAAGGACAGGCTATGTGCAAACTGACAAAAATGAAGATGATGTTGGTGATATTTTGACTGTTTTCAGCACAAATGGTGCAGGCCGACAGCCATACAAGGCCATTTTTGATGTAAATGGAAAGAAAGTCCTGATGGAAATAGACACAGGATCAGGAATGAGTATAATCTCAGAAGATGTCTATGAGCAGTCATTCTCACATATGCCACTAGTGGACAGCCGCGTAAAGCTAAAGGGCTACTCAGGGGAGCCAATTCCTGTTAAAGGCCAGTTTATGGCAAAAGTGGCTTATGAAAATCAGACTGCTAGCCTACCACTGATAGTTGTGGGAGTTGAGGGTCCTTCACTGTGTGGGAGAGAATGGCTAGATGAGATCAAGCTAAACTGGAAAATGATTAAAGCAGCCGCAATCAACACAGTTGCTGAAAATTTAACATCAGCACAAAAGCCCAAATTGATTCAAGAAGTGCTGGCTAAATATGATGAGGTATTCAAGGATGAGCTTGGAACATTAAAGGACATTAAAGCCACAATTTCTGTAAAGCCTGATGCAGTTCCAAAGTTCCACAAAGCCCGCGTCCTGCCATTCGCCATGAAAGAAAAAGTTGAAAAGGAGCTGCAGCGCCTAGAAAAGGAGGGTGTCATCAGTCCAGTGAAACACAGTGACTGGGCTGCTCCAGTGGTTCCAGTGCTTAAGCGGGATGGAGGACTTCGCTTGTGTGGCGACTACAAGGTAACTGTTAACTTGGCTACAAACGCTGAAACGTACCCCCTACCAAGAATTGAGGAGGTGTTAGCAGCACTATGTGGAGGAAAAATATTTTCTAAAATAGATCTAGCAGCAGCCTATCAACAAGTACTCCTGGATGAAGAGTCAAAAAAGTATACAACAGTGAATACTCATAAAGGACTGTTTGTGTACAATAGACTTTGTTTCGGTGTCACTTCTGCTGTTAGCATTTTTCAACGCATTATGGAGAACCTGTTGAAAGATCTTGATGTAGTAATTTATCTAGATGATTTATTGATTATGGGCCGAGATGAAGCCCAGCATCTCGTGAACCTGGACAAGGTTTTACAGAGACTGCAAGAGAACGGCATGAG
This sequence comes from Nerophis ophidion, assembly GCF_033978795.1. Lineage (NCBI taxonomy): Eukaryota > Metazoa > Chordata > Actinopteri > Syngnathiformes > Syngnathidae > Nerophis > Nerophis ophidion. The sequence continues at coordinate 62,142,447 of NC_084611.1, read as the reverse complement.
ATTGAAAAAGTCAAAGTGTGACTTCGGCAAGACACAGATTGAATATCTGGGACATGTGCTGGACGGGAAAGGCGTCTACCCATCCAAAAATAAGGTCATAGCCATACATGATGCTCCGGCACCCAGAAATGTCAAAGAGCTCAGAGCTTTCCTGGGCCTAGTTAACTACTATGGACGTTTTGTGCCTCAGCAAAGCACAATTTTGGCCCCACTTTACAAGCTACTGAAAGACAAAGTTAAATGGAGATGGCGCGAGACGGAGCAGAGTGCTTTTGGCAAATGCAAGGAGCTCTTGACCAGTGACAAAGTGCTGGTTCACTATGATCCACGTCTGCCGCTTTCGCTTGCATGTGATGCTTCTGCTTATGGAATCGGAGCAGTGATACAGCACACAACACCAGACGGGCATGAACATCCAATAGCCTATGCTTCCCGCACGCTCTCTCCGGCAGAGAAAAACTATTCACAGATAGAAAAAGAGGCATTGAGCCTGGTGTTTGGTGTGAAGAAGTTCCATCAATATCTGTGGGGGCGCAAGTTTGATTTAATATCCGACCACAAGCCCCTGCTCGCGCTGTTTGGAGAACGTAAGGGACTTCCTACAATGGCAGCAGCGCGCATACAGAGATGGGCCATCATACTGTCTGCGTATGATTACCACATGACATACCGCAGGTCAGAGGAGCACGGCAATGCAGACGGGTTGTCTCGTGTTCCGCTGCCTGAGACGAAAGATACAGGTACAGAGACAATGACAGCTTGCATAAATGCACTGTTATATGAGCACCTTGAGGAGGCACCGTTGAGTGCAAAACAAATTTCCAAGGCTACACGAAAGGACACAGAGCTTTCAAAACTGCACAGGTACATCATGGAAGGATGGCCAAAAGAAATACCAGATGAACTGAGGGTGTACTACAGAAAGAGAGATGAGCTATCTGTCGAACAGGGGTGTGTTCTATGGGGAACAAGAGTAATAGTACCTGCAAAAATGAGAGGTGCAGTGCTAAAAGAGATCCACGACGGACACCCTGGCATTGTAAAGATGAAAACAATTGCACGACAATATGTCTGGTGGCCAAATGTAGATATGGATGCTGAGAGAGTCTGCAAGCAGTGTGAGACCTGCCAGCTGGAACAGCGCACGCCACGCCAAGTCCCGCTGCATCCCTGGGAATTTCCTGGAGAGGTTTGGAAAAGACTACACATTGACTTTGCAGGCCCATTCTTAGGTCACATGTTCATGATTGTGGTTGATGCATACTCTAAGTGGTTGGAGGTTTACAAAATGGCACAAATCACTTCTACTGCAACCATTACACGACTTAAGAGACTGTTCGCATCATTCGGTGTGCCGGAACAAATTGTCACAGACAATGCGACAACGTTCACATCGGATGAGTTTCAGCAGTTCATAAAGAGGAATGGAGTCCTTCACACGACCGGTGCGCCGAGACATCCAGCTACAAATGGACTGGCTGAAAAATATGTTGCTATTTTCAAAGCAGACATGAAAAAACTTGTTGGACAGAACCTGAGTGTTGAGGACAAGATATCACACATCCTGCTGCGCTATCGCACCACTCCCCACAGCACAACTGGAGAGTCACCAGCGGACTTGTTCCTGAAAAGACATGTACGAACACGTTTGGACTTCCTGAAACCAAGCATCACCGAACGAGTCAGAAAGAGACAGTATCAGCAGAAGGAGAAACATGACAGTCAGGCTGCCGAGAGACAGTTTGATGTAAATGACTCTGTGTATCTGCGCAACACTGCAGGAGAGAAACCCAAATGGATTCCTGGGGTAGTGACACAACAGACTGGTCCAGTGTCATACCGAGTGCAAGGCCAGACACCAGACCAAGTGTACCGGCGTCACGGAGATCAGCTGAGACCTCGCTACCTTCCTGACCCTCCAGATTCAGAGCCTGGAGGTGAAACTGCGTCAGCTGAGCAGGCGAGTGACCTCTGTGGAACGGACTCCGAAGAACCTGAACCACCAGCGTTTGAGTTGGAACCGCCAGTGCTGCCTGACCCAGAGACAGTGACTTTGAGACGCTCAGAGCGTACTATCAGGCGACCTCAGCGTTACAGGGACTGATTCTTTTCATAAGGGAGTTTTTCATTTGTTATTAAAGAGGGTTGAATTTGAGTTTAAATGCACTATCTGGCATAGCATCTGTGACATTTTTGTGTTTGTTTATTACAGAATTGAAGAATTGAATGTTGCCGTATTGAAAGTGTGTACTGATTTTGCATTGCCTTTGATCTATGGGGGGAGGTGATGTGGTGTATTAATGTGCATGCTGACTCAGCGTTGTTTGTCCTGACTGACTTGCCGTAGTTGAGTTGTGTCTATTTAGCATGCTCACCAAGTGCTGTACATTGAGTGTTGATGATCCCTCTCTAGAGTGTATGCTACTGCTACTCCCAAGTCATATATATAAAAGTTACTAAACGTGTGTGCTACCTCGTTATTTGAATACATAACAATTCCTAATCCAAATGTGCAAAATGTCTAAAAATGCCTGTGATATTGAATACATGTGAGTTTTCCAAGATACAGTTGTTTTTCTATGGTTTGCAAATACAAAAATTAGGTTTTACTGAATATGACTGTATACTGTAACACACAATATGACAGTTATTTAAACATAACTCCTACACCACACATGAAAAATGGCTAATAATGCCTGAAATAATGCATCTTTTGGAGTTTTATTCGAAACATATGTTTTTTTAAATCTTGCAAATGCAAAAAGGAGTTTTTTACTCAATATGACTATAAAAGTCTTACAGTCCTGAGATAATGCGAAAAAAGCAATAAAAATGTATTCCAACATGATTCCTAATCCAAACGTACAAATTGTCTAAAAATGCCTGTAATATTGAATACATGTGAGTTTTACTAGGTACAGTTGTTTTTCTATGGTTTGCAAATACAAAAATGAGGTTTTACTCAATATGACTGTATATTGTAACACTCAATATGACAGTTATTTAAACATAACTCCTACCCCACACATGAAAAATGGCTAATAATGCCTGAAATAATGCATCTTTTGGAGTTTTATTCGAAACATATGCTTTTTTAAATCTTGTAAATGCAAAAAGTATTTTTTTACTCAATATGACTATAATAGTCTTACAATCCTGAGATAATGCGAAAAAAGCAATACAAATGTATTCAAACATAACTTCTAAACAACACATGCAAAATGGCTAATAATGCCTAGAGATATGTATTTTTGTTAGTTGTACTACAAAAATGATCTTTTGTGAGGTTCACAAAGACACAAGTTTGTTTTTTATTCAATATAACAGTATAACTGTCATACTAAATATGAAAGATTTATAATCATAACTCCAAAACCAAACATGAAATGTGTCTAAAAAAGCCTGTAATATTGAATTTAAGTAAGTTTTACCGGAATCAGGTATTTTGGAAAGGTTCATTAATACAAAAATCAGGTTTTACTGGCCTCATATTGGTCAAACTCAAAATGTCAGTTTATTAAACATAACTCCAAAAATATACATGCAAAATGTCTAATAATGCCTGAAAAATAGCATCATAGAGAGTTTTCCTGAAAAAAAACATTTGGTAGGGTTTGCAAAAACAAAAAGTAATGTTTTACTCAATTTGACAGTAATGTACTTTGAATCCTGAGATAATGCGAAAAAAGCAATAAAAATGTATTCCAACATAATTCCTAATCCAAATGTGCAAAATGTCTAAAAATGCCTGTAATATTGAATACATGTGAGTTTTACTAGGTACAGTTGTTTTTCTATGGTTTGCAAATACAAAAATTAGGTTTTACTGAATATGACTGTATACTGTAACACACAATATGACAGTTATTTAAACATAACTCCTACACCACACATGAAAAATGGCTAATAATGCCTGAAATAATGCATCTTTTGGAGTTTTATTCGAAACATATGCTTTTTTAAATCTTGCAAATGCAAAAAGTATTTTTTTACTCAATATGACTATAATAGTCTTACAATCCTGAGATAATGCGAAAAAAGCAATACAAATGTATTCAAACATAACTTCTAAACAACACATGCAAAATGGCTAATAATGCCTAGAGATATGTATTTTTGTTAGTTGTACTACAAAAATGATCTTTTGTGAGGTTCACAAAGACACAAATTAGTTTTTTATTCAATATAACAGTATAACTGTCATACTAAATATGAAAGATTTATAATCATAACTCCAAAACCAAACATGAAATGTGTCTAAAAAAGCCTTTAATATTGAATTTATGTAAGTTTTACCGGAATCAGGTATTTTGGAAAGGTTCATTAATACAAAAATCAGGTTTTACTGGCCTCATATTGGTCAAACTCAAAATGTCAGTTTTTTAAACATAACTCCAAAAATATACATGCAACATGTCTAATAATGCCTGAAGGAATGCATCTTTGAGAGTTTTCCTGAAAAAAAAAACATTTGGTAGGGTTTGCAAAAACAAAAAGTAATGTTTTACTCAATTTGACAGTAATGTACTTAGAATCCTGAGCTAATGCGAAAAAAGCAATAAAAATGTATTCCAACATAATTCCTAATCCAAATGTGCAAAATGTCTAAAAATGCCTGTGATATTGAATACATGTGAGTTTTCCAAGATACAGTTGTTTTTCTATGGTTTGCAAATACAAAAATTAGGTTTTACTGAATATGACTGTATACTGTAACACACAATATGACAGTTATTTAAACATAACTCCTACACCACACATGAAAAATGGCTAATAATGCCTGAAATAATGCATCTTTTGGAGTTTTATTCGAAACATATGCTTTTTTAAATCTTGCAAATGCAAAAAGGAGTTTTTTACTCAATATGACTATAAAAGTCTTACAGTCCTGAGATAATGCGAAAAAAGCAATAAAAATGTATTCCAACATGATTCCTAATCTAAACGTACAAATTGTCTAAAAATGCCTGTAATATTGAATACATGTGAGTTTTACTAGGTACAGTTGTTTTTCTATGGTTTGCAAATATAAAAATTTGGTTTTACTCAATATGACTGTATATTGTAACACTCAATATGACAGTTATTTAAACATAACTCCTACACCACACATGAAAAATGGCTAATTATGCCTGAAATAATGCATCTTTTGGAGTTTTATTCGAAACATATGCTTTTTTAAATCTTGCAAATGCAAAAAGTATTTTTTTACTCAATATGACTATAATAGTCTTACAATCCTGAGATAATGCGAAAAAAGCAATACAAATGTATTCAAACATAACTTCTAAACAACACATGCAAAATGGCTAATAATGCCTAGAGATATGTATTTTTGTTAGTTGTACTACAAAAATGATCTTTTGTGAGGTTCACAAAGACACAAGTTAGTTTTTTATTCAATATAACAGTATAACTGTCATACTAAATATGAAAGATTTATAATCATAACTCCAAAACCAAACATGAAATGTGTCTAAAAAAGCCTGTAATATTGAATTTATGTAAGTTTTACCGGAATCAGGTATTTTGGAAAGGTTCATTAATACAAAAATCAGGTTTTACTTGCCTCATATTGGTCAAACTCAAAATGTCAGTTTTTTAAACATAACTCCAAAAATATACATGTAAAATGTCTAATAATGCCTGAAAAATAGCATCTTAGAGAGTTTTCCTGAAAAAAAAACATTTGGTAGCGTTTGCAAAAAACAAAAAGTAATGTTTTACTCAATTTGACAGTAATGTACTTTGAATCCTGAGATAATGCGAAAAAAGCAATAAAAATGTATTCCAACATAATTCCTAATCCAAATGTGCAAAATGTCTAAAAATGCCTGTAATATTGAATACATGTGAGTTTTACTAGGTACAGTTGTTTTTCTATGGTTTGCAAATACAAAAATTAGGTTTTACTGAATATGACTGTATACTGTAACACACAATATGACAGTTATTTAAACATAACTCCTACACCACACATGAAAAATGGCTAATAATGCCTGAAATAATGCATCTTTTGGAGTTTTATTCGAAACATATGCTTTTTTAAATCTTGCAAATGCAAAAAGTATTTTTTTACTCAATATGACTATAATAGTCTTACAATCCTGAGATAATGCGAAAAAAGCAATACAAATGTATTCAAACATAACTTCTAAACAACACATGCAAAATGGCTAATAATGCCTAGAGATATGTATTTTTGTTAGTTGTACTACAAAAATGATCTTTTGTGAGGTTCACAAAGACACAAATTAGTTTTTTATTCAATATAACAGTATAACTGTCATACTAAATATGAAAGATTTATAATCATAACTCCAAAACCAAACATGAAATGTGTCTAAAAAAGCCTTTAATATTGAATTTATGTAAGTTTTACCGGAATCAGGTATTTTGGAAAGGTTCATTAATACAAAAATCAGGTTTTACTGGCCTCATATTGGTCAAACTCAAAATGTCAGTTTTTTAAACATAACTCCAAAAATATACATGCAACATGTCTAATAATGCCTGAAGGAATGCATCTTTGAGAGTTTTCCTGAAAAAAAAAACATTTGGTAGGGTTTGCAAAAACAAAAAGTAATGTTTTACTCAATTTGACAGTAATGTACTTAGAATCCTGAGCTAATGCGAAAAAAGCAATAAAAATGTATTCCAACATAATTCCTAATCCAAATGTGCAAAATGTCTAAAAATGCCTGTGATATTGAATACATGTGAGTTTTCCAAGATACAGTTGTTTTTCTATGGTTTGCAAATACAAAAATTAGGTTTTACTGAATATGACTGTATACTGTAACACACAATATGACAGTTATTTAAACATAACTCCTACACCACACATGAAAAATGGCTAATAATGCCTGAAATAATGCATCTTTTGGAGTTTTATTCGAAACATATGCTTTTTTAAATCTTGCAAATGCAAAAAGGAGTTTTTTACTCAATATGACTATAAAAGTCTTACAGTCCTGAGATAATGCGAAAAAAGCAATAAAAATGTATTCCAACATGATTCCTAATCCAAACGTACAAATTGTCTAAAAATGCCTGTAATATTGAATACATGTGAGTTTTACTAGGTACAATTGTTTTTCTATGGTTTGCAAATATAAAAATTTGGTTTTACTCAATATGACTGTATATTGTAACACTCAATATGACAGTTATTTAAACATAACTCCTACACCACACATGAAAAATGGCTAATTATGCCTGAAATAATGCATCTTTTGGAGTTTTATTCGAAACATATGCTTTTTTAAATCTTGCAAATGCAAAAAGTATTTTTTTACTCAATATGACTATAATAGTCTTACAATCCTGAGATAATGCGAAAAAAGCAATACAAATGTATTCAAACATAACTTCTAAACAACACATGCAAAATGGCTAATAATGCCTAGAGATATGTATTTTTGTTAGTTGTACTACAAAAATGATCTTTTGTGAGGTTCACAAAGACACAAGTTAGTTTTTTATTCAATATAACAGTATAACTGTCATACTAAATATGAAAGATTTATAATCATAACTCCAAAACCAAACATGAAATGTGTCTAAAAAAGCCTGTAATATTGAATTTATGTAAGTTTTACCGGAATCAGGTATTTTGGAAAGGTTCATTAATACAAAAATCAGGTTTTACTTGCCTCATATTGGTCAAACTCAAAATGTCAGTTTTTTAAACATAACTCCAAAAATATACATGTAAAATGTCTAATAATGCCTGAAAAATAGCATCTTAGAGAGTTTTCCTGAAAAAAAAACATTTGGTAGGGTTTGCAAAAAACAAAAAGTAATGTTTTACTCAATTTGACAGTAATGTACTTTGAATCCTGAGATAATGCGAAAAAAGCAATAAAAATGTATTCCAACATAATTCCTAATCCAAATGTGCAAAATGTCTAAAAATGCCTGTAATATTGAATACATGTGAGTTTTACTAGGTACAGTTGTTTTTCTATGGTTTGCAAATACAAAAATTAGGTTTTACTGAATATGACTGTATACTGTAACACACAATATGACAGTTATTTAAACATAACTCCTACACCACACATGAAAAATGGCTAATAATGCCTGAAATAATGCATCTTTTGGAGTTTTATTCGAAACATATGCTTTTTTAAATCTTGCAAATGCAAAAAGTATTTTTTTACTCAATATGACTATAATAGTCTTACAATCCTGAGATAATGCGAAAAAAGCAATACAAATGTATTCAAACATAACTTCTAAACAACACATGCAAAATGGCTAATAATGCCTAGAGATATGTATTTTTGTTAGTTGTACTACAAAAATGATCTTTTGTGAGGTTCACAAAGACACAAGTTAGTTTTTTATTCAATATAACAGTATAACTGTCATACTAAATATGAAAGATTTATAATCATAACTCCAAAACCAAACATGAAATGTGTCTAAAAAAGCCTGTAATATTGAATTTATGTAAGTTTTACCGGAATCAGGTATTTTGGAAAGGTTCATTAATACAAAAATCAGGTTTTACTTGCCTCATATTGGTCAAACTCAAAATGTCAGTTTTTTAAACATAACTCCAAAAATATACATGTAAAATGTCTAATAATGCCTGAAAAATAGCATCTTAGAGAGTTTTCCTGAAAAAAAAACATTTGGTAGGGTTTGCAAAAAACAAAAAGTAATGTTTTACTCAATTTGACAGTAATGTACTTTGAATCCTGAGATAATGCAAAAAAAGCAATAAAAATGTATTCCAACATAATTCCTAATCCAAATGTGCAAAATGTCTAAAAATGCCTGTAATATTGAATACATGTGAGTTTTACTAGGTACAGTTGTTTTTCTATGGTTTGCAAATACAAAAATTAGGTTTTACTGAATATGACTGTATACTGTAACACACAATATGACAGTTATTTAAACATAACTCCTACACCACACATGAAAAATGGCTAATAATGCCTGAAATAATGCATCTTTTGGAGTTTTATTCGAAACATATGCTTTTTTAAATCTTGCAAATGCAAAAAGTATTTTTTTACTCAATATGACTATAATAGTCTTACAATCCTGAGATAATGCGAAAAAAGCAATACAAATGTATTCAAACATAACTTCTAAACAACACATGCAAAATGGCTAATAATGCCTAGAGATATGTATTTTTGTTAGTTGTACTACAAAAATGATCTTTTGTGAGGTTCACAAAGACACAAGTTAGTTTTTTATTCAATATAACAGTATAACTGTCATACTAAATATGAAAGATTTATAATCATAACTCCAAAACCAAACATGAAATGTGTCTTAAAAAGCCTGTAATATTGAATTTATGTAAGTTTTACCGGAATCAGGTATTTTGGAAAGGTTCATTAATAGAAAAATCAGGTTTTACTGGCCTCATATTGGTTAAACTCAAAATGTCAGTTTTTTAAACATAACTCCAAAAATATGCATGCAACATGTCTAATAATGCCTGAAGGAATGCATCTTTGAGAGTTTTCCTGAAAAAAAAACATTTGGTAGGGTTTGCAAAAACAAAAAGTAATGTTTTACTCAATTTGACAGTAATGTACTTAGAATCCTGAGATAATGCGAAAAAAGCAATAAAAATGTATTCCAACATAATTCCTAATCCAAATGTGCAAAATGTCTAAAAATGCCTGTGATATTGAATACATGTGAGTTTTCCAAGATACAGTTGTTTTTCTATGGTTTGCAAATACAAAAATTAGGTTTTACTGAATATGACTCTATACCGTAACACACAATATGACAGTTATTTAAACATAACTCCTACACCACACATGAAAAATGGCTAATAATGCCTGAAATAATGCATCTTTTGGAGTTTTATTCGAAACATATGCTTTTTTAAATCTTGCAAATGCAAAAAGGAGTTTTTTACTCAATATGACTATAAAAGTCTTACAGTCCTGAGATAATGCGAAAAAAGCAATAAAAATGTATTCCAACATGATTCCTAATCCAAACGTACAAATTGTCTAAAAATGCCTGTAATATTGAATACATGTGAGTTTTACTAGGTACAGTTGTTTTTCTATGGTTTGCAAATACAAAAATTAGGTTTTACTCTATATGACTGTATATTGTAACACTCAATATGACAGTTATTCAAACATAACTCCTACACCACACATGAAAAATGGCTAATAATGCCTGAAATAATGCATCTTTTGGAGTTTTATTCGAAACATATGCTTTTTTAAATCTTGCAAATGCAAAAAGGAGTTTTTTACTCAATATGACTATAAAAGTCTTACAGTCCTGAGATAATGCGAAAAAAGCAATAAAAATGTATTCCAACATGATTCCTAATCCAAACGTACAAATTGTCTAAAAATGCCTGTAATATTGAATACATGTGAGTTTTACTAGGTACAGTTGTTTTTCTATGGTTTGCAAATACAAAAATTAGGTTTTACTCAATATGACTGTATATTGTAACACTCAATATGACAGTTATTTAAACATAACTCCTACACCACACATGAAAAATGGCTAATAATGCCTGAAATAATGCATCTTTTGGAGTTTTATTCGAAACATATGCTTTTTTAAATCTTGCAAATGCAAAAAGTATTTTTTTACTCAATATGACTATAATAGTCTTACAATCCTGAGATAATGCGAAAAAAGCAATACAAATGTATTCAAACATAACTTCTAAACAACACATGCAAAATGGCTAATAATGCCTAGAGATATGTATTTTTGTTAGTTGTACTACAAAAATGATCTTTTGTGAGGTTCACAAAGACACAAGTTAGTTTTTTATTCAATATAACAGTATAACTGTCATACTAAATATGAAAGATTTATAATCATAACTCCAAAACCAAACATGAAATGTGTCTAAAAAAGCCTGTAATATTGAATTTATGTAAGTTTTTCCGGAATCAGGTATTTTGGAAAGGTTCATTAATACAAAAATCAGGTTTTACTGGCCTCATATTGGTCAAACTCAAAATGTCAGTTTTTCAAACATAACTCCAAAAATATACATGCAAAATGTCTAATAATGCCTGAAAAATAGCATCTTAGAGAGTTTTCCTGAAAAAAAACATTTGGTAGGGTTTGCAAAAACAAAAAGTAATGTTTTACTCAATTTGACAGTAATGTACTTAGAATCCTGAGATAATGCGAAAAAAGCAATAAAAATGTATTCCAACATAATTCCTAATCCAAAAGTGCAAAATGTCTAAAAATGCCTGTGATATTGAATACATGTGAGTTTTCCAAGATACAGTTGTTTTTCTATGGTTTGCAAATACAAAAATTAGGTTTTACTGAATATGACTGTATACTGTAACACACAATATGACAGTTATTTAAACATAACTCCTACACCACACATGAAAAATGGCTAATAATGCCTGAAATAATGCATCTTTTGGAGTTTTATTCGAAACATATGCTTTTTTAAATCTTGCAAATGCAAAAAGGAGTTTTTTACTCAATATGACTATAAAAGTCTTACAGTCCTGAGATAATGCGAAAAAAGCAATAAAAATGTATTCCAACATGATTCCTAATCCAAACGTACAAATTGTCTAAAAATGCCTGTAATATTGAATACATGTGAGTTTTACTAGGTACAGTTGTTTTTCTATGGTTTGCAAATATAAAAATTAGGTTTTACTCAATATGACTGTATATTGTAACACTCAATATGACAGTTATTTAAACATAACTCCTACACCACACATGAAAAATGGCTAATAATGCCTGAAATAATGCATCTTTTGGAGTTTTATTCGAAACATATGCTTTTTTAAATCTTGCAAATGCAAAAAGGAGTTTTTTACTCAATATGACTATAATAGTCTTACAATCCTGAGATAATGCGAAAAAAGCAATACAAATGTATTCAAACATAACTTCTAAACAACACATGCAAAATGGCTAATAATGCCTAGAGATATGTATTTTTGTTAGTTGTACTACAAAAATGATCTTTTTTGAGGTTCACAAAGACACAAGTTAGTTTTTTATTCAATATAACAGTATAACTGTCATACTAAATATGAAAGATTTATAATCATAACTCCAAAACCAAACATGAAATGTGTCTAAAAAAGCCTGTAATATTGAATTTATGTAAGTTTTACCGGAATCAGGTATTTTGGAAAGGTTCATTAATACAAAAATCAGATTTTACTGGCCTCATATTGGTCAAACTCAAAATGTCAGTTTTTTAAACATAACTCCAAAAATATACATGCAAAATGTCTAATAATGCCTGAAAAATAGCATCTTAGAGAGTTTTCCTGAAAAAAAAAAACATTTGGTAGGGTTTGCAAAAACAAAAAGTAATGTTTTACTCCATTTGACAGTAATGTACTTAGAATCCTGAGATAATGCGAAAAAAGCAATAAAAATGTATTCCAACATAATTCCTAATCCAAATGTGCAAAATGTCTAAAAATGCCTGTGATATAGAATACATGTGAGTTTTCCAAGATACAGTTGTTTTTCTATGGTTTGCAAATACAAAAATTAGGTTTTACTGAATATGACTGTATACTGTAACACACAATATGACAGTTATTTAAACATAACTCCTACACCACACATGAAAAATGGCTAATAATGCCTGAAATAATGCATCTTTTGGAGTTTTATTCGAAACATATGCTTTTTTAAATCTTGCAAATGCAAAAAGTATTTTTTTACTCAATATGACTATAATAGTCTTACAATCCTGAGATAATGCGAAAAAAGCAATACAAATGTATTCAAACATAACTTCTAAACAACACATGCAAAATGGCTAATAATGCCTAGAGATATGTATTTTTGTTAGTTGTACTACAAAAATGATCTTTTGTGAGGTTCACAAAGACACAAGTTAGTTTTTTATTCAATATAAATATAAATATGTCATACTAAATATGAAAGATTTATAATCATAACTCCAAAACCAAACATGAAATGTGTCTAAAAAAGCCTGTAATATTGAATTTATGTAAGTTTTACCGGAATCAGGTATTTTGGAAAGGTTCATTAATAGAAAAATCAGGTTTTACTGGCCTCATATTGGTCAAACTCAAAATGTCAGTTTTTTAAACATAACTCCAAAAATATACATGCAAAATGTCTAATAATGCCTGAAAAATAGCATCTTAGAGAGTTTTCCTGAAAAAAAACATTTGGTAGGGTTTGCAAAAACAAAAAGTAATGTTTTACTCAATTTGACAGTAATGTACTTAGAATCCTGAAATAATGCGAAAAAAGCAATAAAAATGTATTCCAACATAATTCCTAATCCAAATGTGCAAAATGTCTAAAAATGCCTGTGATATTGAATACATGTGAGTTTTCCAAGATGCAGTTGTTTTTCTATGGTTTGCAAATACAAAAATTAGGTTTTACTGAATATGACTGTATACTGTAACACACAATATGACAGTTATTTAAACATAACTCCTACACCACACATGAAAAATGGCTAATAATGCCTGAAATAATGCATCTTTTGGAGTTTTATTCGAAACATATGCTTTTTTAAATCTTGCAAATGCAAAAAGGAGTTTTTTACTCAATATGACTATAAAAGTCTTACAGTCCTGAGATAATGCGAAAAAAGCAATAAAAATGTATTCCAACATGATTCCTAATCCAAACGTACAAATTGTCTAAAAATGCCAGTAATATTGAATACATGTGCGTTTTACTAGGTACAGTTGTTTTTCTATGGTTTGCAAATACAAAAATTAGGTTTTACTCAATATGACTATATTGTAACTCTCAATATGACAGTTATTTAAACATAACTCCTACACCACACATGAAAAATGGCTAATAATGCCTGAAATAATGCATCTTTTGGAGTTTTATTCGAAACATATGCTTTTTTAAATCTTGCAAATGCAAAAAGTATTTTTTTACTCAATATGACTATAATAGTCTTACAATCCTGAGATAATGCGAAAAAAGCAATACAAATGTATTCAAACATAACTTCTAAACAACACATGCAAAATGGCTAATAATGCCTAGAGATATGTATTTTTGTTAGTTGTACTACAAAAATGATCTTTTGTGAGGTTCACAAAGACACAAGTTAGTTTTTTATTCAATATAACAGTATAACTGTCATACTAAATATGAAAGATTTATAATCATAACTCCAAAACCAAACATGAAATGTGTCTAAAAAAGCCTGTAATATTGAATTTATGTAAGTTTTACCGGAATCAGGTATTTTGGAAAGGTTCATTAATACAAAAATCAGGTTTTACTGGCCTCATATTGGTCAAACTCAAAATGTCAGTTTTTTAAACATAACTCCAAAAAAATACATGCAAAATGTATAATAATGCCTGAAAAATAGCATCTTAGAGAGTTTTCCTGAAAAAAAAAAACATTTGGTAGGGTTTGCAAAAACAAAAAGTAATGTTTTACTCCATTTGACAGTAATGTACTTAGAATCCTGAGATAATGCGAAAAAAGCAATAAAAATGTATTCCAACATAGTTCCTAATCCAAATGTGCAAAATGTCTAAAAATGCCTGTGATATAGAATACATGTGAGTTTTCCAAGATACAGTTGTTTTTCTATGGTTTGCAAATACAAAAATTAGGTTTTACTGAATATGACTGTATACTGTAACACACAATATGACAGTTATTTAAACATAACTCCTACACCACACATGAAAAATGGCTAATAATGCCTGAAATAATGCATATTTTGGAGTTTTATTCGAAACATATGCTTTTTTAAATCTTGCAAATGCAAAAAGTATTTTTTTACTCAATATGACTATAATAGTCTTACAATCCTGAGATAATGCGAAAAAAGCAATACAAATGTATTCAAACATAACTTCTAAACAACACATGCAAAATGGCTAATAATGCCTAGAGATATGTATTTTTGTTAGTTGTACTACAAAAATGATCTTTTGTGAGGTTCACAAAGACACAAGTTAGTTTTTTATTCAATATAAATATAAATATGTCATACTAAATATGAAAGATTTATAATCATAACTCCAAAACCAAACATGAAATGTGTCTAAAAAAGCCTGTAATATTGAATTTATGTAAGTTTTACCGGAATCAGGTATTTTGGAAAGGTTCATTAATAGAAAAATCAGGTTTTACTGGCCTCATATTGGTCAAACTCAAAATGTCAGTTTTTTAAACATAACTCCAAAAATATACATGCAAAATGTCTAATAATGCCTGAAAAATAGCATCTTAGAGAGTTTTCCTGAAAAAAAACATTTGGTAGGGTTTGCAAAAACAAAAAGTAATGTTTTACTCAATTTGACAGTAATGTACTTAGAATCCTGAAATAATGCGAAAAAAGCAATAAAAATGTATTCCAACATAATTCCTAATCCAAATGTGCAAAATGTCTAAAAATGCCTGTGATATTGAATACATGTGAGTTTTCCAAGATGCAGTTGTTTTTCTATGGTTTGCAAATACAAAAATTAGGTTTTACTGAATATGACTGTATACTGTAACACACAATATGACAGTTATTTAAACATAACTCCTACACCACACATGAAAAATGGCTAATAATGCCTGAAATAATGCATCTTTTGGAGTTTTATTCGAAACATATGCTTTTTTAAATCTTGCAAATGCAAAAAGGAGTTTTTTACTCAATATGACTATAAAAGTCTTACAGTCCTGAGATAATGCGAAAAAAGCAATAAAAATGTATTCCAACATGATTCCTAATCCAAACGTACAAATTGTCTAAAAATGCCAGTAATATTGAATACATGTGCGTTTTACTAGGTACAGTTGTTTTTCTATGGTTTGCAAATACAAAAATTAGGTTTTACTCAATATGACTATATTGTAACTCTCAATATGACAGTTATTTAAACATAACTCCTACACCACACATGAAAAATGGCTAATAATGCCTGAAATAATGCATCTTTTGGAGTTTTATTCGAAACATATGCTTTTTTAAATCTTGCAAATGCAAAAAGTATTTTTTTACTCAATATGACTATAATAGTCTTACAATCCTGAGATAATGCGAAAAAAGCAATACAAATGTATTCAAACATAACTTCTAAACAACACATGCAAAATGGCTAATAATGCCTAGAGATATGTATTTTTGTTAGTTGTACTACAAAAATGATCTTTTGTGAGGTTCACAAAGACACAAGTTAGTTTTTTATTCAATATAACAGTATAACTGTCATACTAAATATGAAAGATTTATAATCATAACTCCAAAACCAAACATGAAATGTGTCTAAAAAAGCCTGTAATATTGAATTTATGTAAGTTTTACCGGAATCAGGTATTTTGGAAAGGTTCATTAATACAAAAATCAGGTTTTACTGGCCTCATATTGGTCAAACTCAAAATGTCAGTTTTTTAAACATAACTCCAAAAAAATACATGCAAAATGTATAATAATGCCTGAAAAATAGCATCTTAGAGAGTTTTCCTGAAAAAAAAACATTTGGTAGGGTTTGCAAAAACAAAAAGTAATGTTTTACTCAATTTGACAGTAATGTACTTAGAATCCTGAGATAATGCGAAAAAAGCAATAAAAATGTATTCCAACATAATTCCTAATCCAAACGTGCAAAATGTCTAAAAATGCCTGTAGTATTGAATACATGTGAGTTTTCCTAGATACAGTTGTTTTTCTATGGTTTGCAAATACAAAAATTAGGTTTTACTGAATATGACTGTATACTGTAACACACAATATGACAGTTATTTAAACATAACTCCTACACCACACATGAAAAATGGCTAATAATGCCTGAAATAATGCATCTTTTGGAGTTTTATTCGAAACATATGCTTTTTTAAATCTTGCAAATGCAAAAAGTATTTTTTTACTCAATATGACTATAATAGTCTTACAATCCTGAGATAATGCGAAAAAAGCAATACAAATGTATTCAAACATAACTTCTAAACAACACATGCAAAATGGCTAATAATGCCTAGAGATATGTATTTTTGTTAGTTGTACTACAAAAATGATCTTTTGTGAGGTTCACAAAGACACAAGTTAGTTTTTTATTCAATATAAATATAAATATGTCATACTAAATATGAAAGATTTATAATCATAACTCCAAAACCAAACATGAAATGTGTCTAAAAAAGCCTGTAATATTGAATTTATGTAAGTTTTACCGGAATCAGGTATTTTGGAAAGGTTCATTAATACAAAAATCAGGTTTTACTGGCCTCATATTGGTCAAACTCGAAATGTCAGTTTTTTAAACATAACTCCAAAAATATACATGCAAAATGTCTAATAATGCCTGAAAAATAGCATCTTAGAGAGTTTTCCTGAAAAAAAACATTTGGTAGGGTTTGCAAAAACAAAAAGTAATGTTTTACTCAATTTGACAGTAATGTACTTAGAATCCTGAAATAATGCGAAAAAAGCAATAAAAATGTATTCCAACATAATTCCTAATCCAAATGTGCAAAATGTCTAAAAATGCCTGTGATATTGAATACATGTGAGTTTTCCAAGATGCAGTTGTTTTTCTATGGTTTGCAAATACAAAAATTAGGTTTTACTGAATATGACTGTATACTGTAACACACAATATGACAGTTATTTAAACATAACTCCTACACCACACATGAAAAATGGCTAATAATGCCTGAAATAATGCATCTTTTGGAGTTTTATTCGAAACATATGCTTTTTTAAATCTTGCAAATGCAAAAAGGAGTTTTTTACTCAATATGACTATAAAAGTCTTACAGTCCTGAGATAATGCGAAAAAAGCAATAAAAATGTATTCCAACATGATTCCTAATCCAAACGTACAAATTGTCTAAAAATGCCAGTAATATTGAATACATGTGCGTTTTACTAGGTACAGTTGTTTTTCTATGGTTTGCAAATACAAAAATTAGGTTTTACTCAATATGACTATATTGTAACTCTCAATATGACAGTTATTTAAACATAACTCCTACACCACACATGAAAAATGGCTAATAATGCCTGAAATAATGCATCTTTTGGAGTTTTATTCGAAACATATGCTTTTTTAAATCTTGCAAATGCAAAAAGTATTTTTTTACTCAATATGACTATAATAGTCTTACAATCCTGAGATAATGCGAAAAAAGCAATACAAATGTATTCAAACATAACTTCTAAACAACACATGCAAAATGGCTAATAATGCCTAGAGATATGTATTTTTGTTAGTTGTACTACAAAAATGATCTTTTGTGAGGTTCACAAAGACACAAGTTAGTTTTTTATTCAATATAACAGTATAACTGTCATACTAAATATGAAAGATTTATAATCATAACTCCAAAACCAAACATGAAATGTGTCTAAAAAAGCCTGTAATATTGAATTTATGTAAGTTTTACCGGAATCAGGTATTTTGGAAAGGTTCATTAATACAAAAATCAGGTTTTACTGGCCTCATATTGGTCAAACTCAAAATGTCAGTTTTTTAAACATAACTCCAAAAAAATACATGCAAAATGTATAATAATGCCTGAAAAATAGCATCTTAGAGAGTTTTCCTGAAAAAAAAACATTTGGTAGGGTTTGCAAAAACAAAAAGTAATGTTTTACTCAATTTGACAGTAATGTACTTAGAATCCTGAGATAATGCGAAAAAAGCAATAAAAATGTATTCCAACATAATTCCTAATCCAAACGTGCAAAATGTCTAAAAATGCCTGTAGTATTGAATACATGTGAGTTTTCCTAGATACAGTTGTTTTTCTATGGTTTGCAAATACAAAAATTAGGTTTTACTGAATATGACTGTATACTGTAACACACAATATGACAGTTATTTAAACATAACTCCTACACCACACATGAAAAATGGCTAATAATGCCTGAAATAATGCATCTTTTGGAGTTTTATTCGAAACATATGCTTTTTTAAATCTTGCAAATGCAAAAAGGAGTTTTTTACTCAATATGACTATAAAAGTCTTACAGTCCTGAGATAATGCGAAAAAAGCAATAAAAATGCATTCCAACATGATTCCTAATCCAAACGTACAAATTGTCTAAAAATGCCTGTAATATTGAATACATGTGAGTTTTACTAGGTACAGTTGTTTTTCTATGGTTTGCAAATACAAAAATTTGGTTTTACTCAATATGACTGTATATTGTAACACTCAATATGACAGTTATTTAAACATAACTCCTACACCACACATGAAAAATGGCTAATAATGCCTGAAATAATGCATCTTTTGGAGTTTTATTCGAAACATATGCTTTTTTAAATCTTGCAAATGCAAAAAGTATTTTTTTACTCAATATGACTATAATAGTCTTACAATCCTGAGATAATGCGAAAAAAGCAATACAAATGTATTCAAACATAACTTCTAAACAACACATGCAAAATGGCTAATAATGCCTAGAGATATGTATTTTTGTTAGTTGTACTACAAAAATGATCTTTTGTGAGGTTCACAAAGACACAAGTTAGTTTTTTATTCAATATAACAGTATAACTGTCATACTAAATATGAAAGATTTATAATCATAACTCCAAAACCAAACATGAAATGTGTCTAAAAAAGCCTGTAATATTGAATTTATGTAAGTTTTACCGGAATCAGGTATTTTGGAAAGGTTCATTAATACAAAAATCAGGTTTTACTGGCCTCATATTGGTCAAACTCAAAATGTCAGTTTTTTGAACATAACTCCAAAAAAATACATGAAAAATGGCTAAAAATGCCTGAAATAATGCATCTTTTGGAGTTTTATTCGAAACATATGCTTTTTTAAATCTTGCAAATGCAAAAAGTATTTTTTTACTCAATATGACTATAATAGTCTTACAATCCTGAGATAATGCAAAAAAAGCAATACAAATGTATTCAAACATAACTTCTAAACAACACATGCAAAATGGCTTATAATGCCTAGAGATATGTATTTTTGTTAGTTGTACAACAAAAATGATCTTTTGTGAGGTTCACAAAGACACAAGTTAGTTTTTTATTCAATATAACAGTTTAACTGTCATACTAAATATGAAAGATTTATAATCATAACTCCAAAACCAAACATGAAATGTGTCTAAAAAAACCTGTAATATTGAATTTATGTAAGTTTTACCGGAATCAGGTATTTTGGAAAGGTTCATTAATACAAAAATCAGGTTTTACTGGCCTCATATTGGTCAAACTCAAAATGTCAGTTTTTTAAACATAACTCCAAAAATATACATGCAACATGTCTAATAATGCCTGAAGGAATGCATCTTTGAGAGTTTTCCTGAAAAAAAAAACATTTGGTAGGGTTTGCAAAAACAAAAAGTAATGTTTTACTCAATTTGACAGTAATGTACTTAGAATCCTGAGATAATGCGAAAAAAGCAATAAAAATGTATTCCAACATAATTCCTAATCCAAATGTGCAAAATGTCTAAAAATGCCTGTGATATTGAATACATGTGAGTTTTCCAAGATACAGTTGTTTTTCTATGGTTTGCAAATACAAAAATTAGGTTTTACTGAATATGACTGTATACTGTAACACACAATATGACAGTTATTTAAACATAACTCCTACACCACACATGAAAAATGGCTAATAATGCCTGAAATAATGCATCTTTTGGAGTTTTATTCGAAACATATGCTTTTTTAAATCTTGCAAATGCAAAAAGGAGTTTTTTACTCAATATGACTATAAAAGTCTTACAGTCCTGAGATAATGCGAAAAAAGCAATAAAAATGTATTCCAACATGATTCCTAATCCAAACGTACAAATTGTCTAAAAATGCCTGTAATATTGAATACATGTGAGTTTTACTAGGTACAGTTGTTTTTCTATGGTTTGCAAATACAAAAATTTGGTTTTACTCAATATGACTGTATATTGTAACACTCAATATGACAGTTATTTAAACATAACTCCTACACCACACATGAAAAATGGCTAATAATGCCTGAAATAATGCATCTTTTGGAGTTTTATTCGAAACATATGCTTTTTTAAATCTTGCAAATGCAAAAAGTATTTTTTTAACTCAATATGACTATAATAGTCTTACAATCCTGAGATAATGCGAAAAAAGCAATACAAATGTATTCAAACATAACTTCTAAACAACACATGCAAAATGGCTAATAATGCCTAGAGATATGTATTTTTGTTAGTTGTACTTCAAAAATGATCTTTTGTGAGGTTCACAAAGACACAAGTTAGTTTTTTATTCAATATAAAGTATAAAATGTCATACTAAATATGAAAGATTTATAATCATAACTCCAAAACCAAACATGAATTGTGTCTAAAAAAGCCTGTAATATTGAATTTATGTAAGTTTTACCGGAATCAGGTATTTTGGAAAGGTTCATTAATAGAAAAAATCAGGTTTTACTGGCCTCATATTGGTCAAACTCAAAATGTCAGTTTTTTAAACATAACTCCAAAAATATACATGCAAAATGTCTAATAATGCCTGAAAAATAGCATCTCAGAGAGTTTTCCTGAAAAAAAAAACATTTGGTAGGGTTTGCAAAAACAAAAAGTAATGTTTTACTCAATTTGACAGTAATGTACTTTGAATCCTGAGATAATGCGAAAAAAGCAATAAAAATGTATTCCAACATAATTCCTAATCCAAATGTGCAAAATGTCTAAAAATGCCTGTGATATTGAATACATGTGAGTTTTCCAAGATACAGTTGTTTTTCTATGGTTTGCAAATACAAAAATTAGGTTTTACTGAATATGACTGTATACTGTAACACACAATATGACAGTTATTTAAACATAACTCCTACACCACACATGAAAAATGGCTAATAATGCCTGAAATAATGCATCTTTTGGAGTTTTATTTCGAAACATATGCTTATTTAAATCTTGCAAATGCAAAAAGGAGTTTTTTACTCAATATGACTATAAAAGTCTTACAGTCCTGAGATAATGCGAAAAAAGCAATACAAATGTATTCCAACATGATTCTAATCCAAACGTACAAATTGTCTAAAAATGCCTGTAATATTGAATACATGTGAGTTATACTAGATACAGTTGTTTTTCTATGGTTTGCAAATACAAAAATTAGGTTTTACTCAATATGACTGTATATTGTAACACTCAATATGACAGTTATTTAAACATAACTCCTACACCACACATGAAAAATGGCTAATAATGCCTGAAATAATGCATCTTTTGGAGTTTTATTCGAAACATATGCTTTTTTAATCTTGCAAATGCAAAAAGGAGTTTTTTACTCAATATGACTATAATAGTCTTACAATCCTGAGATAATGCAAAAAGCAATACAAATGTATTCAAACATAACTTCTAAACAACACATGCAAAATGGCTAATAATGCCTAGAGATATGTATTTTTGTTAGTTGTACTACAAAAATGATCTTTTTTGAGGTTCACAAAGACACAAGTTAGTTTTTTATTCAATATAACAGTATAACAGTCATACTAAATATGAAAGATTTATAATCATAACTCCAAAACCAAACATGAAATGTGTCTAAAAAAGCCTGTAATATTGAATTTATGAAAGTTTTACCGGAATCAGGTATTTTGGAAAGGTTCATTAATACAAAAATCAGGTTTTACTGGCCTCATATTGGTCAAACTCAAAATGTCAGTTTTTTGAAACATAACTCCAAAAAATACATGAAAAATGGCTAATAATGCCTGAAATAATGCATCTTTTGGAGTTTTATTCGAAACATATGCTTTTTTAAATCTTGCAAATGCAAAAAGTATTTTTTTACTCAATATGACTATAATAGTCTTACAATCCTGAGATAATGCAAAAAAAGCAATACAAATGTATTCAAACATAACTTCTAAACAACACATGCAAAATGGCTAATAATGCCTAGAGATATGTATTTTTGTTAGTTGTACAACAAAAATGATCTTTTGTGAGGTTCACAAAGACACAAGTTAGTTTTTTATTCAATATAACAGTTTAAACTGTCATACTAAATATGAAAGATTTATAATCATAACTCCAAAACCAAACATGAAATGTGTCTAAAAAAACCTGTAATATTGAATTTATGTAAGTTTTACTGGAATCAGGTATTTTGAAAAGGTTCATTAATACAAAAATCAGGTTTTACTGGCCTCATATTGGTCAAACTCAAAATGTCAGTTTTTTAAACATAACTCCAAAAATATACATGCAACATGTCTAATAATGCCTGAAGGAATGCATCTTTGAGAGTTTTCCTGAAAAAAAAAACATTTGGTAGGGTTTGCAAAAACAAAAAGTAATGTTTTACTCAATTTGACAGTAATGTACTTAGAATCCTGAGATAATGCGAAAAAAGCAATAAAAATGTATTCCAACATAATTCCTAATCCAAATGTGCAAAATGTCTAAAAATGCCTGTGATATTGAATACATGTGAGTTTTCCAAGATACAGTTGTTTTTCTATGGTTTGCAAATACAAAAATTAGGTTTTACTGAATATGACTGTATACTGTAACACACAATATGACAGTTATTTAAACATAACTCCTACACCACACATGAAAAATGGCTAATAATGCCTGAAATAATGCATCTTTTGGAGTTTTATTCGAAACATATGCTTTTTTAAATCTTGCAAATGCAAAAAGGAGTTTTTTACTCAATATGACTATAAAAGTCTTACAGTCCTGAGATAATGCGAAAAAAGCAATAAAAATGTATTCCAACATGATTCCTAATCCAAACGTACAAATTGTCTAAAAATGCCAGTAATATTGAATACATGTGCGTTTTACTAGGTACAGTTGTTTTTCTATGGTTTGCAAATACAAAAATTAGGTTTTACTCAATATGACTATATTGTAACTCTCAATATGACAGTTATTTAAACATAACTCCTACACCACACATGAAAAATGGCTAATAATGCCTGAAATAATGCATCTTTTGGAGTTTTATTCGAAACATATGCTTCTTTAAATCTTGCAAATGCAAAAAGTATTTTTTTACTCAATATGACTATTAATAGTCTTACAATCCTGAGATAATGCGAAAAAAGCAATACAAATGTATTCAAACATAACTTCCAAACAACACATGCAAAATGGCTAATAATGCCTAGAGATATGTATTTTTGTTAGTTGTACAACAAAAATGATCTTTTGTGAGGTTCACAAAGACACAAGTTAGTTTTTTATTCAATATAACAGTTTAACTGTCATACTAAATATGAAAGATTTATAATCATAACTCCAAAACCAAACATGAAATGTGTCTAAAAAAACTGTAATATTGAATTTATGTAAGTTTTACCGGAATCAGGTATTTTGGAAAGGTTCATTAATACAAAAATCAGGTTTTACTGGCCTCATATTGGTCAAACTCAAAATGTCAGTTTTTTAAACATAACTCCAAAAATATACATGCAACATGTCTAATAATGCCTGAAGGAATGCATCTTTGAGAGTTTTCCTGAAAAAAAAAAACATTTGGTAGGGTTTGCAAAAACAAAAAGTAATGTTTTACTCAATTTGACAGTAATGTACTTAGAATCCTGAGATAATGCGAAAAAAGCAATAAAAATGTATTCCACATAATTCCTAATCCAAATGTGCAAAATGTCTAAAATGCCTGTGATATTGAATACATGTGAGTTTTCCAAGATACAGTTGTTTTTCTATGGTTTGCAAATACAAAAATTAGGTTTTACTGAATAGACTCTATACTGTAACACACAATATGACAGTTATTTAAACATAACTCCTACACCACACATGAAAAATGGCTAATAATGCCTGAAATAATGCATCTTTTGGAGTTTTATTCGAAACATATGCTTTTTTAAATCTTGCAATTGCAAAAGGAGTTTTTTACTCAATATGACTATAAAAGTCTTACAGTCCTGAGATAATGCGAAAAAAGCAATACAAATGTATTCCAACATGATTCCCAATCCAAACGTACAAATTGTCTAAAAATGCCTGTAATATTGAATACATGTGAGTTTTACTAGGTACAGTTGTTTTTCTATGGTTTGCAAATACAAAAATTTGGTTTTACTCAATATGACTGTATATTGTAACACTCAATATGACAAGTTATTTAAACATAACTCCTACACCACACATGAAAAATGGCTAATAATGCCTGAATAATGCATCTTTTTTAGTTTTATTCGAAACATATGCTTTTTTAAATCTTGCAAATGCAAAAAGTATTTTTTTACTCAATATGACTATAATAGTCTTACAATCTGAGATAATGCGAAAAAGCAATACAAATGTATTCAAACATAACTTCTAAACAACACATGCAAATAGCTAATAATGCCTAGAGATATGTATTTTTGTTAGTTGTACTACAAAAATGATCTTTTGTGAGGTTCACAAAGACACAGGTTAGTTTTTTATTCAATATAACAGTATAACTGTCATACTAAATATGAAAGATTTATAACCATAACTCCAAAACCAACATGAAATGTGTCTAAAAAAGCCTGTAATATTGAATTTATGTAAGTTTTACCGGAATCAGGTATTTTGGAAAGGTTCATTAATACAAAAATCAGGTTTTACTGGCCTCATATTGGTCAAACTCAAAATGTCAGTTTTTTTAAACATAACTCCAAAAATATACATGCAAAATGTATAATAATGCCTGAAAAATAGCATCTTAGAGAGTTTTCCTGAAAAAAAAAACATTTGGTAGGGTTTGCAAAAAC